>NC_141027.1:80045000-80212500 GCF_052040795.2 Danio rerio
GTGTGTGTGTGTGTGTGTGTGTGTGTGTGTGTGTATGTGAGAGAGAAAGTATTTATGAATATGTGTTGTGTATGTGTATTTATTTATGAATGTGTATGTGTGTATTTGTGTGTGTGTGCGTATTTTTGTATTTGTGTGTGTTTATTTATGAATGCGTTTGTGTATTTGTGTGTACGTATGTGTGTGTATGTGTATTTGTTTTGTTTATGTATGTATGTGTGTATTTGTATGTGTGTGTATTTACTTATGAATGTGTCTGTTCATGTGTGTGTATTTGCGTGTACATTTGTGTGTGTGTGTGTGTATCTGTTTTGTTTATGTATGTATGTGTGTATTTGTATGTGTGTGTATTATGAATGTGTCTGTTCATGTGTGTGTATTTGTTATTTGTTTATGTGTGTATGTGTTTGTATTTTACACATATAGTGTGCATGTGAATATGTGCATATGTGTGTGTGTGTGTATTTGTTTATGAATGTGTGTGTGAGAGCAAGTGTGTGTGTGTGTGTTTGTGTATTAATGTGTATTTGTGTATGTATAGAGTATGCGTGTATAATTGTATATGTTTGTGTGTATGTTTGTGTGCATTTGTGTGTGTATTTGTGTGTGTGTGTGTGTGTGTGTGTGTGTGTGTGTGTGTGTGTGTGTGTGTGTGTGTGTGTGTGTGTGTGTGTCTCCTTACCCTTGTCTCTGTGTGTGATATTGTAGAGCTCGGGACGTACGGAAAGCTAAAATATTATCAGTCCATGACGGAGGAAGGTAAGACTCTTTCTGTCAAGCTCATTTCCCCTCTCTCTGCTGCATCTTTTCTCTGTGTGTGTGTGTGTGTGTGTGTGTGTGTGTGTGTGTGTGTGTGTGTGTGAGAGAGAGAGAGAGAGAGAGATTTTCTTTATCTGTTTATTGTCACGACCCTCTTGCCGAGATTTCACTCACATAAGTGCAAATCGGTTCGTCCGTCCTTCATGTAGTGGCGTTGATTATTTTTATAGTTATTTTTATTTCACATTCTGTTGTTTTTAAAAAAATCTCTTTATTTTCTGTCTGTGATATGAGTGCATGACGGAGGTGCAATGCCGAATTTATTTTCTAGAGTCATGTATGAAGCCTGCACAGTTTCATATGTGAAATAATAGACTAAATCTGAAAGTGTGCATGTGTGTGTCGTATGTGATGCTTAAGGATTTTGTGATTCACAGGTTATAATACACTGCAAACAAATGCTTTTCTTACCTATTTTTGTCTTGTTTCTAGTCCGAATATCTAAAAATTCTTAAATAAAGAAGCATTTTCTAGACATGTAAAAAATACTGTGTTGTTTTCAGTAATCATGACTCAAAATTGAGTGAGATTTTCCTAAAATCAAGCTAAAAAATGTACTGTCCCTTTTGAAATAAAAGATTATTTTGCTTCCCCCATTGGCAGATTATTTTGCTTGTTATAATGAAAAACTATAGGAAGGAATTGGGAAGGACACTTAAGGTTTACCACTGTGAAGCTGAAACGAAAGTAACTGAAACTGCAATTCATCAACCGGCCACTGGGGGCTGGCTCCAACTCAGAGGAAATTTCCATTGACTCCCATGTTAAAATGCTCAACTTTACTGCAGACGAAATGTGTTTATAGCCTGGTACAAAACGTGTTTCGCTAATATTACCCTTCATGTAAACCTTGAGGCATGAATTGTGAATTTTGAGGATTGACATTAAATATATCTGCTTTATTTTAGAGGTTTAGTGAAGGCGGCTCATTTTTGACCAAACAATCAAACGGTGTATACAGAATTATAGACAGCAGGAGGGTTAAGGGCTGTTGGAAGGAATTGAGAAAAGACTTTAAGTGGCACCCAAACATCAACCTCCTGCTCTACATTGTAAAGCTGAAAAGAACTGAAACTGCAATTCATCAAGTGCCCACTAGGGGCTGGCTCCAACACAAGCAAATTTCCATAGACTCCCATGTTAAAATGCACGACTTTACTGCAGAAAACAAATGTTATTTATAGTCTGGTACAAAAATGGTTTTAGTCTATATAGTTAATATTACCCATCATGACAGCTGTGAGGACATGATTTATACATTTTGAGGATTGAAATTAAATGTATGTGCATTATTTTCGAGGTTTATTGTGTAGTCCTATATTGTGCGTGTATCAGGAAGCCGATGACATTATGCAAGATTATGAAAACGATTTGAATGCATGTTCGGGGTGTGGGTCTCGTCTTCCTTCTCTTGCCCGCGGCCAATCACATGCCTGATTATTGACAACAGGAGGGATGAGGGCTATTGGACGGAATTGGGAAAGACATTTAAGATTCACCAATGTAAAGTGAAAGCACCTGAAACTGCAATTCATCGACTGGCCACTGGGGGGCTGACTCCAAAACAGAGCAACTTTCCATTGACTCCCATGTTAAAATGCCTAACTTTACTGCATAAATAATGTTGTTTATAGCCGAAAACAAAAATAGTTTTGGTGAATTAAGGTTATTTTACCCTTGATGACTACTATCAAGGGGGTGAATTTTTTAATTAATTTTGAGGATTGAAATTAAATCTGCTTTATTTGAGAGTTTTAGTAAAGACGGCTCTTTTTTTGACCCAGACATTGAGCTGAGTAAACAGAATTCTAGACAACAGGAGGGTTAAGCTAAAGTATCACCAAATAAGAATGATAAAAAAAGTCCTCTCGAGTAAATATTTTCATATATATTTTGAGTTTTTGTGAACTGCCCCTTTAAAAGCTTCCAGCACGCCTAATTAACACAGTAATGCTGCTTTATAATGTCCTCTATAAATGGTGTGTTATTTACGGCGGCTGGCTGACTGTACACTAATGCTTTCGGCTGATAAATCTGCATCACTGTCCTCCACTGAGAGTCAGAACACACACACACACAGAGAAATAGATGGAAAAGCGCGTCACAACGAGCATCAGTGACTCATGCTATAACTGTGGTTATATAATAGCAGCAGCGCAGGGGAAACACAATAATAACAGCCTCACACACACACACACACTAATGCAATAATGGAGGATCTGAGACTGCTGACGTCTCTTTGAGGATATACAACAGCTATAATTGTGTGTGTGTGTGTGTGTGTGTGTGTGTGTGTGTGTGTGTGTGTGTGTGTGTGTGTGTGTGTGTGGTGCATATATGTCTATGTATGTATATATGTATGATTATGTGTGTGTGTGTGTGTGTGTGTGTGTGTGTGTGTGTGGTGCATCTATATACATTTGTATGTGTGTGTGTGTTTATGTGTGTGTGGATATATAATTGAGTGTGTGTGTGTTTATGAGAGAGAGTGTGTGTGCGTGTGTATGGTTTGGTGTTTATGTGTGTGTGAGGGGGGGGGGGGGCTAAATGTGTGTATATGTGTGTGTATCTGTGTGTGTATGCATGTGTGCATTGTGTGGTGTGTGTGTGTGCATGTATGTATTTATGCATGTTTGGTGTTTCTGTGTGCATGGGGCACATATGTGTGTGTGTCTGTATGTTTGTATATATGTGTGCGTGTGTGTGTGTAAATGTGTATGTGTGTTTGGGGGGCTATTTGTGTGTATATGTGTGTGGATCTGTGTATGTATGTATGCATATGTGCAATGTGTGGGGTGTGTGTGTATGCATGTATGTATGTTTGGTGTTTGTGTGTATATGTGTGTTTGTGTGTGTGTCTGTGTATGTTTGCATATATGTATGTATGTATGTATGTATGTATGTATGTATGTATGTATGTATGTATGTATGTATGTATGTATGTATGTATGTATGTATGTATGTGTGTTTGCAATGTGTGGTTTGAGTGTATGTGCATGTATATGTCTGTGTGCGCATGTGTGTATGCGTGTTTGTATGTGTATATATGTTTTAATGTGTGTGTATGTGTGGGCATGTGAATATTTGTGTGTCTGCCAATGTCTCTGTGTGTGTGTGTGTCTGCCAGTGTGTGTGTGTGTGTGTGTGTATGTATGTATGTGTGTTTATGTGAATGTTTGTGTGTGTCTGCCTATGTGTGTGTGTGTGTGTGTTGGTGTGTATAAGTCTGCGTACGTCTTTGTGTGCGTGTGTGTGTGTTTCTAATTTTAGTCCTCCTCTGTACTAGTCAGACTGCAGTGCTGTAATATTCAGCATGTGAAGCTGCAGCAGTAAATATTTCATCTTAAAGGGCCAGTTCACCCAAAAATCAACCCACACTCCCTCTTAGAATCGGCTCCAAACCTTCACGAGTGTCTTCTGTTGAACACAAAACAAGATATTCAGATTAATGAAGAATATTTCCATCTTGTTTGTGTTCAGCCGAAGACACAAGCTCTAATGGGTTTAGAGTGAGTGATGAGGGTGTGTTCATTTTTGGGTGTACTGTCCCTTTAAATGAGCACTTGCACTTTAAGAACTGTACAATTCATTCATTCATTTTCTTTTCAGCTTAGTGCTTTTTTTAATCAGGGTTTGCCACAGTGGAATGAATCGCCAACTTATCCAGCATATGTTCTATGCAGTGGATGCCCTTCCAGCTGCAACCCAGTACTGGGAAACACCCATACACTCTCATTTAAACACACACACACACACTACGGCCAGTTTAGTTCATCAATTCCCTTTAGCGCATGTGTTTGTACTGTGGGAGAAACCGGAGCACCCAGAGGAAACCCATGCCAACACGGGGAGAGCATGCAAACTCCACACAGAAACATCAACTGATCCAGCCGGGACTCGAACCAGCGACTTTCTTACTGAGAGGCCATGCACACTATCCTAAACTTTAAAATTGACCTTATATTCTCACATTAGTCCACTGTTAATCAAATATAGGTCACATTACAGATATGTGTGTGCGTATGTGTGTGTTGTTCAGGGTCACAGCACCGATCGATCCAGACGACACAGTCTGTCTATCAGCCAATCAGAGGCAGCGATTCCTCAGAGACTTTTACTGATCATTATTAAGGGAAAACAACACAAACACACTATATTCAGCGTGTGTGTGTGTGTGTGTGTTTGTTTTTAGCTGATTCAGAGACAGAAACACACACACATACACACACACACACATGTCTGAGCTTCTGCTTCCGCACTGATGATCCTGAAAGGTTGTGCAGCTGTATTGATGAGAGTGATGCAGAAATATAGACTGTAATCTGCTGGACTGACGGCTCTGTTTAACACGCTGATCATCTGAAGGATTCATTAAAGGTCAAATGCTGCTTTGACTCCTTGTTTAAGAGATATGTTTGGACGGTGCAAAATGAAATCAACTAAATATACTAAATCAATTGTGTTGGGGCGGCACGGTGGCTCAGTGGTTAGCACTGTTGTCTCACAGCTAGTAGGTCGCTGGTTTGAGTCTCGGCTGGATCCGTTGGCGTTTCTGTGTGGAGTTTGCATGTTGTCCCTCTGTTGGCATGGGTTTCCTCCGGGTGCTCTATAGGGGAATTGATGACCTAAATTGGCCGTAGTGTATGAGTGTGCGTGAGAATGATTGTGTATGAGTGTTTCCCAGTAGTAGGCTGCTGCTGGAAGGGCATCAGGAATAGTTGGCGTTTTTTTTCCGCTCTGATGACCCCTGATGAATAACGGACTAAACCGAAGGAAAATGAATGAATAAATAAATGAATTGTGTTTTGAGTGAGGGCAAGTTATAAAAAATAAATACATTACTAAAACTAATGAATTCATGATAACAATTTATAAAATAAAGTAAATAGTTGACCAAATGTCAACTCAAACTCAAATATTTGGGGAAAGAAATATATATAAATTATTTAATTAATTAATTAATTAATTACATTAATAAATAGATTAATACAATTAATAAAATAAAATATAAAACTGAATAGACCCAATGAGGTAACACAGATATTTAAAAATCTAACTATTATACACATTAATAAAATGTAGAAAATGCTAAATTTAATGCTCAATGAGGTAACTGAAATATTAGACTTGTTTGTCCATTAATTAATTAATACATTTATCAAATAGAAAGCATCAGTGATAAAGTGATTTCCTGGGAATATTTGTAAAATACTTCACATGATCATTGGTTTATGTGGTGTTATTTTCCGTAATGTGATGTGATTTTGTACTTTTTAAATGATCATTATCTTAGATATTTATTATATTATTTATTTATATTTTAGTTGAAAAGACTCATAATGAATAAAATGAAGCATACACACTCAGTTGGTGATAATCCTCTGCTGTTCTTCTGCACTCTTTTTCAGGAAAGTTCCGTGAGAAAGCGTCCATCCTTCACAAAATTGCCAAAAAGAAATGCCAGGTCGAGGACTCAAATGGAGTCGCTGGTGAGTGGTGGAGGATTCCATTGTATTAAAATAATATAATTATTATAATTATTAAAATGAATAAATTATTATAATTATAAGTGTTTTTAAAATCGATGCATATTAATATGCATTAATAGATTTAATAAATAAATAAATATATATATATATATATATATATATATATATATATATATATATATATATATATATATATATATATATATATATATATATATATATTATGGTCAAGTCATAAATATTACATTTACCATCATAGGCTATATTCAAAATACTATAGTAATTTATAGTGAATACTGTAGTGTTTTTGAACCATAGTAAAACACTAAAATTAATCTGTTGTGGTGATTCTACAGTAGCCATGGTAACACAACTATAGCAGTTAATTTGTTGTGATTCTACAGTTTCTATGGTAACAACAACTAAAGTAAATAATCTGTTGCGATTCTATGGTTGCTGTGGTAACACAAGAGCTACATTAATTAATCTGTTGTGGCAAATCTATAGTTGCTATGGTAACATGACAACTATAGTAACTGATATGTTGCAGTGATTCTACAGTTGCTATGGTAACATAAGAAGAACTACAGTAATCTGTCATGGTGATTTTACGGTTGCTATGGTAACACAACAACTACAGTAATTAATATGCCCTGGTGATTTTACGGTTGCTATGGTAACACAACAACTACAGTAATTAATATGATGTTGTGATTCTACAGTTGCTATGGTAACACAACAACTACAGTAATTAGTCTGCTGTGGAGATTCTCGAGTTGCTATGGTAACACAACAATTACTGTAATTAATTTGATGTGATTCTACAGTCGCTATGGTAACAACAACTAAAGTAAATAATCTATTGCAATTCTACAGTTGCTGTGGTAACACAACCGCTACAGTAATTAATCTGTTGTGGTGATTCTACAGTCGCTATGGTAACACAACCGCTACAGTAATTAATCTGTTGTGGTGATTCTACAGTTGCTATGGTAACACAAAAGCTACAGTAATTAATCTGTTGTGGTGATTCTACAGTTGCTATGGTAACACAAGAAGAACTACAGTAATGAATCTATTGTGGTGATTCCAAAGTTGCTATGGTAACAAGAACTCCAGTAATATAAACCACTGTAGTTTTCTACAATTATACAGTATATTATACTACAATACACCACAGTTTACTGCAGGAAATACTATACAACAGTATTTATTATAGTATGTAAGTTTACTATAGTTAATACTGCTTGAGCATTCATTAACACAGAGTAGTAAATAATCAAATATACACAGTGTAATACACTTTACTAAAACAAGTATTTACCTAGAAATACTAGTGATTCTGCACTTTACAGAAATGAAAGGAATATTATGAACTCATTTAGTCTAATAATGTCATCTGTGTGCTGAAGACACGCGCGGACTTTCATTTCAAGTGGCAAATTATGCTAACAGTTTCACATTAGCATATTAGCATCAAAAGCAGGTTTGCTGAGAGCAGCGTCTTTGATGAGGATTCAGCACATCTGTAACCCTTTCACATGCGTCACAGCGGTTCATTTACCTTCAGAATCGAAGAACACACTGACTGCAGCAGCATTATGGGATGTTCAGAGGATTTGCACTCGCATGCACAGCCATAATAGAGATACTCAGCAAACAGCAGCATGGATAGGGTATATGCCGAGCTAGTGTTGTTCTCATGCTGATACACTTCCGGTGAGCTGTTATTGTGAGCTTTTTTCCATCTTATACGGTTCCTTTCACAGCATGGATGTTGTAATGTCATTAAAACACATTCAGTTAAACAGACTTTGGCATTCATTTAGTTGCCCTACTGAAAAAACAGCTTAAACCAGCCTAGGATGGTTGGCTGGTTTTAGCTGGTCGACCAAGTTGGTTTTAGTTGGGTTTTGGCCATTTCCAGCCTGGTCTTAGCTGGTCAGGCTGGGAGATGAGCAGCTAAAACCAGCTTGACCAGCCTAGCCATGTCCATCTTAAACCAGGCTGGTCAAGCTGGTTTTAGCTGGATTTTCTGGTCATTTTCCAGCCTGACCATCCAAGACCAGGCTGGAAATGGCTAAAACCCCTCTAAAACCAGCCTGGTCGACCAGCTAAAACCAGCCAACCAGCCTAGGCTGGTTTAAGCTGGATTTTTCAGCAGGGTGCACAAGCATAAAACAAGACAAAAAGCTGTTTACTCGCACGCACCCATCAGAATCGGCAGGTTAGCGCAGAAGCTCCATTGAATATACTGGGGTAAAGTAAATGCTCATATTATAAAGACATGGCGGGGGGAAATGTAATTTAGTGCAGTGCTTTTTGCACAATCTGAGACCCACTCTATATTGGATATCACTCAGCCAGTGGAGATCGCTGATTTTTAAAGAAAACTGACCTTAAACACGCCGATTTTGCATTGGCATACAGTTCACCGGAAGCGCTTAACCCAGGCTGCTGGCAAATTAAAAGTCCTATTAGCATACTTCGGCATATACCCTATTGCACAGTTAAAGGGGCAATTCACACCCCAAATGAAAATCTACTCGCTGTTTACGCTCACTCAAGTGGGTTCAAACCGCTATTCTGTTAAACACAAAAGAAGATACTTTGAAGAAAACCTGGAAACCACTGTTGAGTGAAGTTTATTCATAAACTAATTTGGAGAGGATCACGTGCTTATGATTTATTACGGCCGGTCTCGCATTTGCTAATCACTATCTTCCAATCATACAAGCCCTAAGCTACTATAAATAACCACAGTTTTCCGTTCACTTTATCTTCGTTTAAAAGAAACCTCCCTCCTTCCCGAATTCTGACCAATCAATAAGCAGTTTAGGAAATATGTTCAACAACATCTGGCCAATGAGAGATGTGGATTTTGTCACATGACTGCATTTTGGTTCGTTTCAACTGGTTCGGACCAAATCCAGCAGTGTGGTGTGAAAACCACCCAAAGACGGCAGAAAATGCAACAATGATCATTTATTACCCTTGATCCAGACCAAATGAAGCCGAAGACTACACATGTGAAAGCACACTTAATAACAAATATCGATCTTTACCCAGTGATTTTTTGCAACAATTATAAATGTGAGTTATTTGGTTATTTTGTCCATTTACCTAAGAAAAACACACATATTGTGTGTGTGTGTGTGTGTGTGTGTGTGTGTGTGTGTGTGTGTGTGTGTGTGTGTGTGTGTGTGTGTGTGTGTGTGTCTGTGTGTGTGTGTGTGTGTGTGTGTGTGTGTGTGTGTGTGTGTGTGTGTGTGTGTGTGTGTGTGTGTGTGACAGATAAAAATCTGCCGAACAGCTCTAATGTGGAGGTGGACATGACGCCGCCTATGAACGGCACTGCTGGACAAGACGGAGATGCGGTGAGTTATTCATGTTATATAATAAATGAACACACACACACACACACACACACACACACACACACACACACACACACACACACACACTTGGGTCGTCATAACCCAATGTTGGGTCAAATATACACAAACACAACATTCATTCATTTTCTTTTCAGCTTAGTCCCTTTATTAATCCAGGGTCGCCACAGCGGAATGAACCGCCAACTTATCCAGCATATGTTTTACGCAGCGGATGCCCTTCCAGCTGCAACCCATCACTGGAAAACATCCATACACACTCATTCACACTCAGACAGTTCACCTGTACCGCATGTGTTTGGACTGTGGGGGAAACCGGAGCACCCGGAGGAAACCCGGGGAGAACATGCAAACTCCACACAGAAACACCAGCCGAGGCTCGAACCAGTGACCTTCATGCTGTGAAGCAACAGCACTACCTACTGCACTACCTACAGCATAACATTGCTTTGATTTTTTTTTTCAATTAAATTTAAGTACAACTTTTTAACCCAATGTTTGCCATATTTTACCCAGCATTGAGTTACGACAACACAGCTTTCTTTTACAGGGTATTGCATGATTATTTGGAGCAATTAAAAATGTTTAAATTTGAAGTTAATATTAATCATAAATGTTTATTTTCTCAAAGATATGAATAAAATAGGTGATCAAAAGGTAAACAACTGTATGTGTCAAAAATGAGACTGTAATTATTATTATTTGGACTTAAGGACACATGTTACATAATTAATGCATTCATTTTCCTTCAGCTTAGTTTCAGTTATATTGCACTATTGCACACACACACACACACACACACACACACACACACACACACACACACACACACCCCACACGAGGAGATCTGAGTGCTGAAACAGGCCAGAGAGTGAAGCATGAGTCTGACTTTGGAAACAGACGTGAAGGCCGAAGACAGCAGGACTGAAGAAACTCGGCTTTATCATGAGTCAACGGAAAACACATTTGGCCACATTTCCCCCTCCTGCTGCTCACACACACACACACACACACACAAGCATGCATGCATGCACGCGTCTTCATGCCAGCTGAACAGACGGCGCAGCGGGCAGAGAGACCCTCAATGTCAGACAGACACTAAAGGCCATTACTCATAAACCACACACACACACACACACACACACACACACACACACACACACACACACACACACACACACACACACACACACACACACACACACACACACACACACACACACACACACAAATACACACAAACACACACACACCTTTTTTTAAAGTATATGCAATTTTGCAGTTCATCAGTTTTCACATTTTCTTGAAATTTCTTGATTTACAATTTTAAAATGTTGTTTTTAATGTAATATAGTTACTGATTTATAACTAATATAGTAATATAACAGCTAATATAGTTATAAATTATTTAACAGTAAAATAACCTAATAATCAAAGAACTTAGGGCGCTGGTTTGAGTCCTGGCTGGGTCAGTTGGTGTTTCTGTGTGGAGTTTGCATGTTCTCCTCGTGTTGGCGTGGGTTTCCTCTGGGTGATCCCCCACAGTCCAAACACATGCGCTATAGGGGAATTGACCAAGTAAATTGGCCATAGTGTGTGTGTGTGTGTGTATGTATGTGTGTAAATGAGTGTGTATGGGTGTTTCCCAGTACTGGGTTGCTGGAAGGGCATCCGTTGCACAAAACATATTCCGGAATAGTTGGCAGTTCATTCTGCTGTGGCGACCCCTAAATAATAAGAGACTAGGCTGAAGGAAAATTTAACATTTTTTTTTTTCTTAATGTCCAATACACTCACCGGCCACTTTATTAGGTACACCTTACTACAACCGGGTTGGACCCCCTTTTGCCTTCAGAACTGCTTTAATGTTGCATGGGTACAAGATACTGGAAATATTCCTCAGAGATTTTGCTCCATATTGACATGATAGCATCACACAGTTGCTGCAGATTTGTCGGCTGCACATCCATGATGCCAATCTCCCGTTCCACCACATCCCAAAGCTGCTCTATTGGATTGAGCTCTGGTGACTGTGGAGGCCATTTGAGTACAGTGAACTCATCGTCATGTTCAAGAAACCAGTCTGTGATGATTGAGCTTTATGACATGCTGCGTTATCCTGCTGGAAGTAGCCATCAGAAGATGGAGACACTGTGCTCATAAAGGGATGGACATGGTCAGCAGCAATACTCAGGTAGGCTGTGGCGTTGATGCTCAATTGGTACTAATGGACCCAAAGAAAATCTCCCCCACACCATTACACCACCACCACCAGCCTGAACCGCTGATACAAGGCAGGATGATCCATGCTTTCATGTTGTTGAGGGCAAATTGTGAGCCGAGCATCCGAATGTGTGAGCAGAAATGGAGACTCATCAGAGCAGCAACGTTTCTCCAATCTTCTATTGTCCAGTTTTGGTGAGTCTGTGTGAATTGTAGCCTCAGTTTCCTGTTCTTAGCTGACAGGAGCGGCACCCGGTGTGCTCTTCTGCTGCTGTAGCCTGGTGTGTGCAGTGTGTATGTGAGAGCCCTTTGCTTTAATCTTCTTTTTTTCTCCACTGAACTCCATATAAAAGCAAGAAACTCTTTGGCTCAGGTCTATCTAAAGGCTTAATGCTGCACACAGATGATCAGCAGTAAAAACGACACACTGTACCTGTTAATCCCAACGGGGAAAACCAGCAACAATCAGGAATGCAGGATCATATGCTGTCATGGCTGTGCAATCAATAAATGTGATTATAATGGAAGTCAATAGAGCAAAAACAGCCAACATAACCAAAGAAGACATGAACAGTACCCAAGGGTTAAATAACCTCAGATAAACTCCACCACAGGCGTGCTCTGGACGAAATTATACATGCATGTCATTATTTTTAGCACATTTCATCACTGTTTGCTCAGATATAAATGGAGTGCTTCTCTTCATCAATAATGAACTGCTCTCCTCTCAGCCGCTCCTCTCTTCTTTCCCTCCTTCTCTCTTCTTTGGTAACTTCCAGAAGAATTTGTCCAGAAATAAAGCAAAGCTAAAAGAAGGAATCGTGCCCTTTCATTAATAATGCAGTGTCTGAGTGGACAGCTGGAGGCTTGCCTCCTCCCTTTCCTTCCTCCTGTAAGAATTGGTTTTCACTACAGCGGTTCAAACTTCTGCCGATGACTAAAGAATTATCAGCATGATGCTAAAAAAACTACATTTCTAGTCGAAGCATTCTTCATGCGATCTTACACCAAAAACGGAAATAAGGGCAGTATTAATAGCTTAAATGTGTGAGAGCGTTGTGATATCATGTGACTATATTGTATTTTAATATGGAGGAATTAAGTGTTGATGTTAAATCTCCAGTACTTCACAAATACTTGAAAATAAAATGATTTAATGACAATCATTCTCTATGGTTACAACCGATTAAAGTACAAAAAACTGTCTAAAATGATCACATGAAAAGATAAAAACATGTATCCAGCTTGAAGAATGAAGTTAGCTATAAAAGAGAGAGACAGGGGGAGAGAGCATGCCGGCCTCAAAGAGGCAGAGAAGATTCACTGCAGAGGAGGAGAGGAGCAGAGCAGGAGCAGAGTTTACCACCTGTTGAGTCTCTTTCTTAATCATGTGACCAAAACCCAAATACTGAGACATTCTGACCAATCAACCTGTGACCACATCGTAAAACCCCCAACGTCCACACACAAGGCCCTGACAATCAGTCTCTGCCTTGGGAATTTGTGTGAGCCTTCTTTAATGGAAACGATGCATATGATCATTTTCATTCCCACACTGCCTTAAATATTGTTGTCTCTTTTAACTATTTTCTTTATCGGCTCATTATTTTCACACTTACAATTTTCTTCAGTTAATTGTGATTTCTTTTATATTTTATTTGTGGCCTCATGTGTTATTAAATCAGACTACTGTACGACAATATCTTTGCATTTACACTAGAATTAGAATTAAAGCAGGTTTATTTTTCATACTTTCACATACTGTCAACAGATTCACAGCTTGTTTGTGCTGTCTGATTAATGCAACTACAGTGGATAAAGGTATTAAAGGATTTTACACATCATGATTTTCTGTAAATTTGCCCTAAATGTGTTTTATCAAGCTACTCCCTGCTGAAAACTCCGGCTTAAACCAGCCTAGGCTGGTTGGCTGGTTTTAGCTGGTCAACCAAGCTGGTTTTAGAGGGGTTTTGGCCACTTCCAGGCTGGTTTCCAGCCATTTCCAGCCTGGTCTTAGCTGGTCAGGCTTGGAGATGACCAGTTAAAACCAGCTTGACCAGCCTACCCAAGCTGGGAGTCCAGCCAAAACCAGCTATATTCAGCTTAAACCAGGCTGGTCAAGCTGGTTTTAGCTGGATTTGGCTGGCCATTTTCCAGCCTGACCAGCTAAGACCAGGCTGGAAATGGCCAAAATCCCTCTAAAACCGGCCTAGGCTGGTTTAAGCTGGATTTTTCAG
Source organism: Danio rerio (assembly GCF_052040795.2). Taxonomy (NCBI): domain Eukaryota; kingdom Metazoa; phylum Chordata; class Actinopteri; order Cypriniformes; family Danionidae; genus Danio; species Danio rerio. The sequence goes on from NC_141027.1 coordinate 80,059,164, forward strand.
CAGGGTAAGTGTATTCTTGTGCTTTATTGGGGAAGAATCGGAGGCAGTGTATATTGATCAAATATAAAGTACTTGAAGATGCTTTACGCTTTTCATAGAAACAGAAAATGGAATTCAAACACTTATTACACGGTTAGCACAAATATCTAATGAACCAATCACATGGCAGCAGCTCAATGCATTTAGGCATGTAGACATGGTCAAGAGGATCTGCTGCAGTTCAAAGTGAGCATCAGAATGGGGAAGAAAGGGGATTTAAGAGACTTTGAATGTGGCATGGTTGTTGCTGCCAGACGGGCTGCTCTGAGTATTTCAGAAACTGGTGGTGTAATGGTGTGGGGGGTATTTTCTTGGCACACTTTAGGTCCATTAGTACCAATTGAGCATCAACGCCACAGCCTACCTGAGTATTGCTGCTGACCATGTCCATCCCTTTATGAGCACAGTGTGATATATTGATGTTTGCATTTTTGTATTTGAAACAATAGGGACTCCGTAGTACGGAAGTAGTTGATATAGTTCTGGCAGTTTCGGTTGAAAGCAGAAAGTAAAGCTGTTGCTTAATACGGACGCTCCGACTCAAGTGTATCTTTTACAGTCAGATATATCACAGTAAAAGTTGGCGACGAGGATAAACTAATGCTCGGATGATGGCACTCATTGGAAGTATAGGGGAATTTGCTCCGAAAGCAGAATCTTGGTCGGCCTACATTGAACGGCTGGAACAGTTCTTTGTGGCGAATGAGATAAGCCAGGAGAAGCAGGTTGCAACTCTCTTGAGCGTGATGGGGGCAACAACCTATGGTTTACTGAGGAACTTGGTACAACCAGAAAAGCCAAAGGATAAGTCGTACAAAGAAATTGTCGACACCTTAAAGAGTCATTTTGAACCAAAGCCGTTACTGATTGCCGAAAGATTTCGTTTTAATCATTGCAATCAAAGAGCCGATGAAACAGTTACGGAATATGCAGCGGAGCTGAAACAGTGTGCTGTGAGTTGTGAGTTCGGGGCAACGCTGGATGAAGCATTGCGTGATCGATTCGTGAGTGGAATCCGCAACGAAGCCTGCCAGCGACGGCTGTTGTCAGAATCTAATCTGACGTTTGCACGAGCGTTCGAAATCGCATTAAGCATGGAGACAGCTGAGAAAGACACGCAGCAGTTGCGAGGGCATGACTCGCACTCGAGTGTTGTACATAAGGTGGAAGTGCGACCTTTCAGTCAACGAGAGAAAAAGTGCTATAGATGTCATGGGAAAAATCATAGCGCTCAGGTATGTCATTTTAAGGATGCAAAGTGCCATAACTGCGGAAAAATTGGGCACATTAAGAGAGCATGCAGAGGAAAGATGGAAGTTGGAAAAAGGAAATTGTATGCAGAGAAGAATACTAAATATGTGGAGGCAGAGGAAGCTGAATTACCCATGTTTTCACTACGGGCTGAGGAAAATAGCAAAAAGTCATTCACAGAGACGTTTGATGTAAATGGCAAGGAAATTATGATGGAAATTGATACTGGCGCGGCCGTGAGTATCATATCTGAGAAAGAATTTAAGGCGGTATTCCCAACTGAGCCACTAGAGGTCGCCAGAGTCAAGCTAAAAACTTATACAGGTGAGCTTATGCCTGTATTAGGACAGTTTGAAGCAAAAGTGAGCTATGATGGGCAAACTGAAGTGCTAAGTTTGATTGTGGTGAAAGGAGAGGGGCCTTCGTTGTGTGGCAGGAATTGGCTGCAAAAACTCTCATTGAATTGGAGGAAAATTAAGCATGTCAGTCAAGTGCAACAAGTCACGTCTATTGAAGAGGTGCTGGAGTCATGCTCTGAGGTGTTTAAAGAGGAATTGGGCACACTCAGAGGGCTTAAGGCAAAAATACGAGTTAATCCTGAAATTTCTCCACGTTTTTGTAAAGCTCGTCCACTGCCTTTTTCAATGAAAGCTCAAGTTGATGCAGAATTAGACCGGTTAGAGAAGGCTGGCATAATCACGCCTGTTAAATACAGTGAATGGGCAGCACCCATTGTGCCAGTGGTAAAAAAAGACAAGACTCTAAGATTGTGTGGAGACTACAAATTAACTGTGAATCAAGCAGTCACTACAGAAATTTATCCACTACCGCGGATTGAGGAGTTGATGGCTACACTGAGTGGAGGTACCATATTTTCCAAGATTGACCTGGCTTCCGCGTATCAGCAGGTCCTTCTTGAAGATGAGTCCAAAGAGTTGCTAACCATCAACACGCACCGAGGATTATTTGTCTATAATAGACTTCCTTTCGGTGTCAGTTCAGCGCCCTCTATTTTTCAAAGAATTATGGAGAATCTCATGAGAGATCTTGATGTTATTGTTTACCTTGATGACCTATTGGTCACTGGAAAAACAGAGCAGGAACACCTGCAGAGACTACAGGCGGTACTGAAAAGACTCCAGGAGAACGGTTTGAGGGTAAAAAAATCTAAATGTGAATTTGGAAAAAGCCAAATTGAGTATTTAGGATTTGTGCTAAACAGCCAGGGCCTTCATCCATCCCCAGACAAAGTGGATGCAGTCAAGAATGCACCAGTACCTACCTGCGTGAAGGAGCTGAAAGCTTTTTTGGGGTTGGTCAATTACTATGGCCGTTTTTTGCCCAACCAGAGTACTATGGCTGCCCCGCTCTACAGACTGCTGAGAGATAACGTGCCATGGGAATGGAAACAGTCTGAGCAAGAAGCTTTTGAAAAATGTAAAGATTTGCTGACAAACGAAAAGGTTTTAATTCACTATGATCCTAGTCTACCACTTACCTTAGCTTGTGATTCTTCTGCCTATGGGATCGGCGCTGTGTTGCAACACACCATGCCCACCGGAGAAGAACGTCCCATTGCTTACGCCTCGCGGACACTGTCACCTGCTGAAAAAAAGTATTCGCAGATTGAAAAGGAGGGGTTGTCGCTGATCTTTGGAATAAAAAAATTTCACCAGTACCTTTGGGGAAGAAAGTTCAAGATGGTAACTGACCATAAACCTTTGTTGACTTTGTTTGGAGAGCACAAAAGTCTACCCACCATGGCAGCAGCCAGAATTCAAAGGTGGGCAATCATTCTGTCCGCTTACGATTACCACATTGAGTACTGTCCCTCAGAGAAAAACAGTAATGCAGATGGCCTTTCACGTGTTCCCTTACCGGAGATGACTGATGGGGGCACAGCTGCCCTATCAGAGCATATTCATGCACTAATAGCGGAGCACTTCGAACAAGCTCCTTTGAAGGCAGAACATGTGTCTCGTGTAACACGCAGAGACAAGGTGTTATCCAAGGTGCTTAAATATGTCATGGAAGGTTGGCCAATGAATGTGGATGAAAATCTAAAGGCCTATCACTTGCGGAGGTTAGAACTGTCGGCAGAGAGAGGATGTGTACTTTGGGGCACCAGAGTTATAATTCCTGAAAAACTGAGAAAAATTGTGCTGAAAGAGTTGCATGTCGGCCATCAAGGGATGGTAAAGATGAAGGCACTTGCCCGCAAGTATGTGTGGTGGCCTAAAATGGATGCAGAACTGGAACAGGTTTGTAGAACCTGTGAGCCATGTCAGATGGAACAAAAGGCACCCCGCCAGGTTCCTTTACACCCCTGGGAATTTCCTGGTCAGAGCTGGAAGAGATTACACATAGACTTTGCTGGTCCTTTCTTAGGACACACATTTATGATTATTGTGGATGCATATTCAAAGTGGCTGGAGGTATTTAGAATGCCTAACCTTACTTCACAATCCACCATTTCAAGGCTGAGAAGGCTGTTTGCAGCATACGGACTTCCGGAACACATAGTCACAGACAATGGAACACAATTCACTTCGGAAGAGTTTAAAAATTTTATGCAGCAAAATGGCATTCTTCATTCCACAAGTGCCCCAGGTCATCCCGCTACCAATGGCCTTGCAGAAAGGTATGTGCAGACATTTAAAGGGGGAATAAAGAAACTTGCACACGTGACAATGGACTTGGAGGATAAGATCTCACTGTTTTTAATGCAGTATCGCACTACTCCGAACTGCACTACAGGGCAATCACCAGCCGATCTTTTCCTTAACAGACATGTGCGCACTCGGCTGGACTTTGTTCACCCAGATGTCACTGTTGCTGTTCGCAGGAAACAGTACCTACAAAAGTTCCATCATGACAAAAGGTCTGTGGAGAGATCATTCTCTGAGAAGGATGCGGTTTACCTTCGTAATACCACAGGAAAAGGGAACAAATGGGTTCCTGGAGTGATAGTAAAGCAAACCGGTCCTGTGTCTTATAACGTTCAGGGACAAGACACAGATGGCACTTTCAGGAGACATTGTGATCAGTTAAGACCACGGGTTGTAGTGGATGATCCTGTTGAACAGATGGACTGCTCTGAGACTGGGACTGAAACTTCCGTTAGACCCTGTGCATCAGAAGAGGAGGAACCGGTCATTTCAGAGACTTCTGAAAAGGACAGTGTAGGAAATACAAGCATGGCACAGGGTCTACGTCGCTCATCTAGAATTAGAAAGACACCAAAACGCTATGACCCATAATGCTTAGGAATTACAACTGTGCAAATGCAACCAAGTTTAAAATTTGCAATGGTCTCGTAATATACTAGGTTTAGTATTTTTTTTTTTTTTTTCTCTCTGCTGTTGTGTTAATGCAAGAAGAATTTAACAGCTACTGTTAGTTTTGATAGTAATGTTGTTGCATGTGCAGTTTTTTTTTTATGTGAAGGTAACAGTAAATGTACTGTGTTTAAAAAGGGGGGTAATGTGATATATTGATGTTTGCATTTTTGTATTTGAAACAATAGGGACTCCGTAGTACGGAAGTAGTTGATATAGTTCTGGCAGTTTCGGTTGAAAGCAGAAAGTAAAGCTGTTGCTTAATACGGACGCTCCGACTCAAGTGTATCTTTTACAGTCAGATATATCACAACAGTGTCTCCATCTTCTGATGGCAGCAGGATAACGCAGCATGTCATAAAGCTCAATCATCTCAGACTGCTGAACATGACGATGAGTTCACTGTACTCAAATGGCCTCCACAGTCACCAGAGCTCAATCCAATAGAGCAGCTTTGGGATGTGGTGGAACGGGAGATTGGCATCATGGATGTGCAGCCGACAAATCTGCAGCAACTGTGTGATGCTATCATGTCAATATGGAGCAAAATCTCTGAGGAATATTTCCAGTAGCTTGTTGAATCTCTGTCATGAAGGATTAAGGCAGTTCTGAAGGCAAAAGAGGGTCCAACCCGGTATTAGTAAGGTGTACCTAATAAAGTGGCCGGCGAGTGTATGTGTCAAGATTTGTCAGCAAATCAGCAAAAGTACTTGATTTCTTATATGCTATTAAGCGTTTTACACAAGGAATGAAGCACTTTTGCCATATTGAACCTTTTGGTTAGGGTTTCTGTATTGTAGGTAAAACCAAGTGTTTCCTTCATCTGTGCTTCATGTTATTCTTCATCTAAGTGGTGCTCGTGATCTCCTCCGGTTTTTCCTCGTTGTCCTGTTGAAACTATTTCTTGAGTGTTTGGTTTTCTGTCTGTCAGGATTTCTTCACACCTGCTGGAGTTTCACCAGAACCAGACACATAATTATTCTGTGCCTGCAGGATGCCGTCCCACGACACACACACACACACACGCACACATGCACACACACACACACACACACAGGAATGATCAATCACACACACACACACACACACACATGCTCTGGCTGAAGGTGACATTACAAATCTCAAAATACTCTCAACAAGCTGCTATTTTTACCTGAGGGAAGGTCACAGTCGTGTTGTAAGGAAGTGGAATATTCCATTTTTATTCATCAACACGTCACGTTCACTAGAAAACTTGTGTATTGTTATTTAGGGAACTCTTCACTTTAATCTGACTTCAAATACCTAACTAAGTTTGTCAATGCCATTATAACGACACAGATCACTCCTATTCATGCCAGAGTCTCGAGAGTCCCGCAGAAAAAGTGATTAACAGGTTGTCATCATGATTTGGTGCGGGTCAGGTAGTTGAAACGGTAGGCTATGAATGAATTAATTATTCATAAATAATTAATTCACCGCCGCCTACGACGACAATGCCTTCGTCCATCGCGATGCTTCACAGTAGACATCGTACAATGCCAAATTGGTCAGCATCGCCCAACACTAGTAAAGATCCTATCTTAATGTCGAGAAATTAAAAAAAAGAGACTTCAGTGTTTATATCAGTCCAGTATGACTGTGGACACACACTTCTGTCCAAACAGCTTCCTAAAGTAGATTTTGCTTCATAGGTGCCCTTTAATTGGAGAAACAGAAACCCGGTGCATTGCGTCTGCTGGAGATAACTGAATAATATTCTCATTTCAGGCTGAGGAGGATGAAGAAGACGATCAGCCGCTCAGCTTGTCCTGGCCCGAGAGCTGCCAAAAGCGTTTCACCTATCTCTTCATCCTTCCCATCGTCTTCCCTCTGTGGATCACACTGCCGGACGTCCGGAAGCCCGTGAGTGCCCTTTTATTTTAACTAGGGATTATATATATTCTATTATAACCAGATGTAACCCTCGTCGACTTTTTCTCCCTTTAGACGTCTAAGAAGTTTTTTCCCGTCACGTTCCTGGGAGCGATTTGCTGGATCGCAGGATTCTCCTACTTGATGGTGTGGTGGGCTCATCAGGTAAAACATCTGCTGTTATTTTTACATTAAGCAGATGCTTGTGTCAAATGGCAAACATCGGCTGCAAAAAAAAAAAATATGGGTACTAATAACACAGTACAGGTTCATACACATTTTTACTACAAAAATTGCAGGACTTTCCCAAAACTCAAGGTTATTATTCATGACCTAATGTTTCATGTCATGTCTATGTACACACGGTAAACCAAATTTATTACAGCATATAAACAAAATGTGACAATCTACACTACCTGACAAATGTCTTGTAGTGGATCCCAGTTGTAAGATCAACATATAATAACTGGACTTCTACAGTAGTTGATCATTTGGTAAAGTGTCAGAAGGTGGATTTCTCTGACTGATCTGCATCCCAATCATCACCAATACTGCAGAAGACCTACTGGAACTCCCATGGACCAAGATTCTCTAAGAAATCAGTCAAGTTTGGTGAAGGATAAATCATGGTTTGGGGTTCATTCAGTATGGAGAGATCTGCAACATCAACAGCCTGAGGTATCAAGACATGTGTGCTGCCCATTACATTACAAACCACAGGAGAGGGACAATTCTCCAGCAGGACAGCGCTCCTGCTCATACTTCAGCCTCCACATCAAAGCTCCTGAAAGCAGAGAGTGCTCCAGGATTGGCCAGCCCAATCACCAGACATGAACATGATTGAGCTGATGAAGGAGGAGGTGTTTAAGATAAACACACAGACTCTTGATGAACTCTGGGATCCTGCTGAAGGCTTTCTTCTTCATTCCAGATGACTTTATTAATCAGTGATGTGAGTCATGTCAGAGATGTATGGATGCAGTCCTCCAAGCTCATGATGGAGTCAGACACAATATTCATTCTGTCTCCACTAAAGCAGGACTTTATCTTCTATACTGGACATTATTTCTGTTCAGTGATGAGACTTTAGAGCGCACTGTCCTCATCAAATCAGTCAACATCAAGACATGATCAGATTTATTGAGCTCAAATCAGCAAAATCTAGAGGCCTTCACCTTTAAAGCTTCTGATACCAAATCATCCACTTGAAGTCGATATTTGTTGCTTCTAAAACTTGGATAGGCCACAAGACTTTTGTCAGGTAGTGTATGTAGTTTGTTTATGTCCATGTCTGTAAAATAGTTTTTCCTGTCTGTGTTCAAATATAGTGGAAATGTAGGCTTGCGTTTCATTCAGACTCATACGAATATTACAAATGAGCCTTTAGCACCCACAGTCTCTTACCCTTTTAATTAGAGATTGTTTCTGAACACCAAACTCAAAATGTAGCTTGAATTTCGATGAACATGAGTTGCTTCATCCCACACACGTCACGTAAAGAGAAGCGCACTATAGTATTTAAAATGTACTCAATATCATCTCAAGATATCTCCTAAACAAATTCCCATCACTTTTCCTAAACACTTTGGGTTCATTTGTATTTCCAAAACGTTTCCAGAAATGTAAAATACCTCATCAAAATTCCAGGACTTCTCCAGGACTTCCAGGACCGTATGAACCCCTGTATGAGCTGAAGTTGACTCTGAATGTGAGTTGAGGCTTTGTTCTTCATCAGTCTGGTGTTTGTGTTGTGCAGGTTGGAGAAACGATCGGCATCACCGAGGAGATCATGGGATTGACCATTCTAGCAGCTGGAACCTCAATCCCTGACCTGATCACCAGTGTTATCGTGGCCCGCAAGGGTCTGGGGGACATGGCGGTGTCCAGCTCCGTGGGCTCCAACATATTCGACATTACTGTTGGGTGAGGAGATCATCCATCCATTCATTCAGCAAGAGCACATATGACTAATCAAAACTAACATCTGTATAATATTACCAATCTGGGTCACTCTTGATATCTGAAGGGGAGCTGTTATGCTCTCCAGGTTGAAAGAAAGTCCTTGTCCCAGGTGGAGAAGTTCAAGTATAGGAACGTGAGATTCACTGGCGGATTGGTGCAGCGGCAGCAGTAATGTGGTTGATCTACTGGTCTGTTGTGGTAAAGGAGCTGAGCCAAAAGGCAAAGCTCTCGATTTACCGGTCAATCAATGTTTCTACTCTCACCTGTGGTCATTAGCTGTGGGTCATGACCGAAAGGACAAGATCTCGGATACAATCAGCCGAAATAAGTTTCCTTGGCAGGGTGGCAGGGCGCACGCTTAGGGTGAGGAGCTCTGTGACCGGGAGGAGCTCAGAGTAAAGCTGCTGCTCCTCCACATCGAGAGACGTCAGCTGAGGTGGCTCAGGCATTTGTTTCGGATGCCTCCTGGACGCCTACCTAGGGAGGTGTTCCAGACGTGAAGTTTACTTATAAACCAATTTCGAGAGGATCACGTGCTTTTGATTGTTCACAGCTGTTCCAACTTTAGCTAATAACTGATGATCCTATCAGACGATCCTTAACTCACTATAAATAATTTCTCATCTCAATATCTTCGTCTCGAAGAAACCCCCCCCCCCCCCACCCAACCCTACTTTCCCTCCTTTTAAACGGGCGTCACGGTGGCCAGTGATTAGCGCTGTTGCCTCACAGCAAGAATGCCCCTGGTTTAATTCCTTTCCAAACCAGACGGCATTTCTGTGCGGAGTTTGCTCGTTCTCCCCGTGGTCGAGTGGGTTTTCCCCGGGTCCTCCGGTTTCCTCCCACAGTTCAAAAACAAGCACCCTAAACAATTAATCCAAAATATTTTAGCTAAACTCTGAGTACACCTTCAGCATCCATATCTGACACTACAATAACCAAGAGGGGGAGTCATCGAGATCTGCCTGAGCTCAAACTCTCCTCTCGCCTTGCAACGGGAGGGAGCCCAGGGCTCGAGGATCTTATAAGCTCAGGTCTCTCTCCCAGGACAGCACGCCAAACTAGCGTTATTATCAATCATCAGCTAAGTGTGAACTCTTGAAATGTCCCACTGGGAGGAGGCCTCGGGGATGACCCAGGACAAGCTGGAGGACCTATGTCTCCAGGCTGGCCTGGGAACGCCTCGGTATCCCCCCTAAGGAGCTGGAGGAAGTTTCTGGGGAGATGGAAGTCTGCTGCCCCCGCGACCAGGCCCCAGAAAAGCTGCAGAAAATGAAAGAATATTATGCAGAAGTCTTTTTTATAAGGGGTTTAAAGAGTGTGTGAATATCTCCAGCAGCCTCAAGTGGTAAATAATAATTTATACAATTTGTTATAATCAGACTTGATGAATGAAACACTTTGATTGGCATTCTCCTTTTGTACGTGTCATCAGAGGAGAAAAGCCCCGCCCACTAATCTCCCTTATTAGCATAAACAGCAACCCTAAGTGAGAAGCAGCCGTCTGTCCATTAGCGATCAGAGTGTTTGAGCTGCTGAAGATGATGTGAGCATAGACTAAGAGGAGTATAGATGTGGAGTTTTAGATGATCAGCGACAGGAGTCTCCATAAAGTTAGTCTTGTTTTTAAATCTGTCGCTTTGGGAATGTTTTAACGAAGCCTCTCTACTTGACCATTGGTCTCGGGCGTCCACCATGTTTGTAGTTTGTTTACACAAGTTTGTAGTTCTAATCGGATTTACGTCCAGTGCACAGTGTATTATGGGTAACAGTAGTGGGTAGAGTATGCACGGTTCTGCACTTCCAAGTTCTACCGGATAATACCTTTGACGTAGTCTTTCCAACATCCTACAGTTTGGAACACTGATTCTATTTTGGAACGCTCTTTAGAACAGATAGAATGCCCATTGGAATGCAACACCAGTGTGTGTGTGTGTAACATTCCGAGTGTTCCTCTGTCTCCCAGGTTACCGTTCCCGTGGCTGCTGTTCTCGATGGTGAACGGGATGGTCCCGGTGCAGGTGAGCAGTAACGGGCTGTTCTGCGCCATCGTGCTGCTCTTCCTCATGCTGCTCTTCGTCATCGTCTCCATCGCCGCCTGCAAGTGGAGGATGAGCAAACTGCTGGGCTTCATCATGTTCCTGCTCTACATCGTCTTCCTGGTGGTCAGTGTCCTGCTGGAGGACAAGGTCATCGCCTGCCCCATCTCCATCTGACACACATACAGTATACACACACACACACACATATATATAACCATACAAACATACACACAAAGAAATACTTGAACACACACACACACACACGCGCATACAGTTCATACACACATACAGCACACATACACACAGAAAGACTTAAACGCACACACACACACAGTTACACACACCCACACGCTTAAACACACACACATACACACCCACACAAACACAGAGACATTTAAACACACACACAGACATTCACCTAAACTTTCACACACTCACACACACTCACATGCACATAAACACGCACTTAAACACACACAAACACAGACATGCATTTAAACACACACAAGTACACACCCACACACTTATACACACACGCAGCGGCATTTAAACACACACGTTAACACAAACAAACACACTTAAACACACAGACCCACACACACATACTTAAACACATATGAACACACACATATACATGCCAAAACACACACACACACACACACACACACTTAAACATAGTTTACTTTTTAACATAGTTAAACACACACACATAAGCATGCACACACAGAGACATTTAAACATACACATTCCCAAAATTAAACACACACACACACACACAAACCTTAACGACACGCACACAGAGACAATTAAACACACACACACACACACACACACCTTAACGACACGCACACAGAGACACTTAAACACACACACACACACACACACAGTCATGAATGCTGACTTTATTTACTTCCCGGTACATTTCCCTTTGTTTTTGTCCAATAAACTCCTCCAAACACCCCTACAGGAGAAAGTGGAACTGTCCGCATGAGAAGCAGAACTCTGTAAGATATCCACACTCATCTGAAGAGAAATAACCTCTGTTCATCTGTTTATTTCTTCTCTAACACTTTATTCTAAGCTGTCTTGTTCTAGTGTAACTATTGACTCAAACGCTGAGTAATATTAATTACACGTATTTACTGTGTGGATATGATTAGAACGAGGGTTATTTGCACGTAATTATTTATAATAACGATAGATACCTGTGTAACAAGTACACCTTAAAATAAAGTGTTTCCTCCTCTTCTTCTTTTTAATCACGCTGTAAATCCAACATGCGTTTGCTTTACAGCTTAAACCACTATGAGGTAGTCATTAATGCAAGATTTACTGTACTAAAGCCTTGGCTAGAATGCTTAATGTACATTTATTTATAGATTGTTTTGTACATTACACTAGTAAAAGTTATATAAAAATTTTATTATTTTGAAATAATTGTACTTTTTATTAGTATTTTAAGGGTGGACGGAATGTATTTATTAATTAATTAATTTATCATTATTTAAGTTTTTATTTAATTCACTCAATGAATACAACATTAGATTTTTATCTAGGGCCGTAACGGTGCACTAAACTAAAATATTAGTACAAATCATTCAAATTGGTTGAGATTTATCATAAAAACTGATATATTTAACATTTTTTTTCCTATATATATATATATATATATATATATATATATATATATATATATATATATATATATATATATATATATATATATATATATACACACACACATATATACACACATATATACATTCTCAAACAGTATGAGTCGCTGAGTAAAAGCCAAAGGGAAAATGGGATTTTTTAAAATTATTTGTGTATTTATTTATTTATTTATTTATTTATTTATTTATTTATTGTGTATTTATTTATTTATTAAGTTGTATTGTATTTAATAATTTAATTCCACTCAAATCATTATAATTGGTTAAGATTTATCAGTAAAACCTGATTTATGTGACATTTTTTCCCAGGATATATTCTCATACAGTATGTGTCACAATCAAAAAAAGTTAGTTTTTATTTATTTATTTATTTTGTGCATTTATTTATTTATACTTTATTTAATTTGATAAATGTTTAGTTTTTTTATTTATTTATTTAACTCCACTCACTGAATTCAGCACTCGATCTTTAACTATGGCTGAAAATACCAGTACAAATAATTAAAAATGGTGGAGATTTATCATAAAAACCTGATATATTTCACATTTTTCCCCAGTATGTGTCATTAAGAGAAAGCCAAAGGAAAAGTCAGATTTTTATTAATGATTTGTGTATTTATTTATTTATATTATTTTATTTTATTTGAAGTTTTTATTTTATATTTATTTTATATTATTTATTAAATTGTATTTATTTATGTAATTCACTCATTGAATAAGACATTAGATCTTTAACTCAGGCCGTAACGGTGCACTAAACTAAAATGTTAGTACAAATCATTATAATTGGTGGAGATTTGTCATAAAAACCTGATATATTTTACATTTTTCCCAGTGTATATATATTTTCAAACAGTATGTGCTGTTGAGTGAAAGCCAAATGGAAAGCGTCCAGGTTGTTTCTCTGCCATGCCCTTGTTTTAATCACTCAGTAGGGTGCAGTGATGATTTAGAAGCAAGCAGACGCTGGATCTTGAGTCTGTTGGCTGTGAATGTGTTTCACTATTGACTAATCTCTGCTTCAGAGCAATCACAGCGTCACATGTTTGATTTATTCCTCAAAACAAAGCTGTATTCCAAATCGCCCTCTATTCCCTTAACCCTCATACTGACTTACGGGTCAAAAATTTAAACAAAACAAGAAGAAAAATGTGTGTAAAAATGACCCACACTAGAGGCCATGGACTTTAGTCTCCTTGTTCGAGCAACCGACTCCCATACAAAAACAACCGCTAGTTTGATCCCAGCTTAGACCCATTTGGGTGCAATAGGACTGGTGGGTTACATTTGGGGGCTCGTCCGGGATGGAAGTGAGGTTTAGAGGGTTGAGTGTAACGAAGGCCAGTTAACGAAATGCTGTGCAGCTGAACCTCACTCCTCTGACCTCAAAAGGTGCTCTAGACAGACACTAGAGACCATGGACTTAACCTCCTGGTTAGAACAACTGACACGCATACCAGAAATCACCGATTTGATCCCAGCTAGGAGCGGGTTGGGTGCAGAAGGACCAGAGGGTTACATGTGGGGGCTCGTCCGGAATGGAATTGAGGTTTAGACGATTGAGTGTAACGAAGGCTAGCTAGCGAAGTGCTATACTGGTAAACCTTTCTCCTCCAACCTCAAAGTGTGCTCTAGAAAGACACTAGAGGCCATGGTCTTAAACTCCTTGTTAGAGCAACCGACTCCCATACAAAAAACAATAAAAAGTCGCCAGTTCGATCCCAGCTCAGAACCGTTTGAGTGCAGTAGGACCCGTGGGTTACACTTGGGGGCTCGTCCGGGATGGAAGTGAGGTTTAGAGGGTTGAGTATAACGAAGGCCAGCTAGCGAAGTGCTATGCAGGTAAACCACACTCCCCTGACCTCTAAGGGTGCTCTAGACAGACACTAGAGGCCATAGTCTTGACCTCCTTGTTAGAGCAACTGAGTCCCATTCAAAGAATCGCCGGTTCGATCACAGCTCAGAGCGGGATGGATCCGGTAGGACCGGTGGGTTACACACAGCAAACAAACATTTAATGACATTTACTTATATTAAAATGTCATGTTGTTAACTAAAAATATGCAAAGTGCTGTGCAGGTAAACCTCACTTCTCTGACCTCAAAAGATGTCCTAGCGACAGATGCTAGAGGCCATGGTCTTAACCTCCTTGTTAGAGCAACCGACTCCCATACAAAGAATTGCCGGTTCGATCCCAGCTCAGAGCGCGTTGGGTGCAGTAGGACCGGTGGGTTACACTTGGGGGCTCGTCCGGGATGGAAGTGAGGTTTAGAGGGTTGAGTGTAACGAAGGCCAGCTAACGAAGTGCTATACTGGTAAACCTCACTCCCCTGACCTCTAAGGGTGCTCTAGACAGACACTAGAGGCCATGGTCTTAACCTCCTTGTTAGAGCAACCGACTCCCATACAAGGAATCGCCGGTTCGATCCCAGCTCAGAGCGGGTTGGATGCAGTAGGACCAGTGGGTTATACACAGCAAACAAACATTTAATGACATTTACTTATATTAAAATATTGAATATTTTCCGAATATTGAAGAAGTTTTGTGAACCGTTACTTGCCTACAGCTTTAAAAAACGATGATATTGAAATGTCAATTGATGACATTTATATGCAGTGGGGTGTTTGATCAAATGATGAATGTTCTGAACCTCTCCAGAAATAATCGTTATTGTTTAGTTTTTATTTTAATAATGAAAACTGTCAAATTCGTTTGACAAAAAGCAACAATGAATATCTTTTATAGATCCTGCATGCCATAATCCTGGAGCTTTTATTCAACCAAAATACAGTATATTTATTTATTTACGCAGACAAATATGTGTACATTTGTCTTTACATTTTGCTTGTGCATCAAGAGGCCAAGTGTAATCTGCATTTAATTTTAAACATGTTGTTTTAATCTGGAATCAGTGCTTTTATTTCAGTTTTAGAGGTGTGTGAGCTGCAGTATTGATTGTAAAAATAAAAAAGACTGCTTGCTGCCTCAAGAAACTACAAATGAGAAATGTCCTGCATGTTGCTTCCCCCTTAAGCATATAAATGCCCTTGATATCCACTCATTTATAGACTAAACGCGGTAAACAAGTAATGTAAACGCGAGGGAAATGCGTAGATGCTTTTAGTATGTAGTTAGAAAGCAGATGTAGGCTAGCTCTCCAAGCTGCTAACACTTCAATCCATGTTTCTGGACTGAAATACAACAACGTTGAAATGCATGCATGAATAATGTGTAGGCTAACTCAAGATGTGCTAATAAGACAAATAATCGCGTAATGACTTGCCTAACGAATAACGAAACGAGTGTTTAATGTGCTAAAGTTACTCTAGATAGATTAAAACACGCATTTATGAGTAGCGCGATCATGTGGACACTTTAAAAGGTGCTTTAGACTTGATCTTTGTAATCTGTACAGACACAAACACCACAGCTAATATTAGCCACTAGCGTAGCGTACACTGACATGACACTAGCTAGCGTAACACTTGTTGTTTGTGGAGGCGGATATTATTTGTTTTCAAGACCAAACACCTGAGCAAATATCGCCCTCTAGTGTTTATTTTTGTATGAGTCACTCGAAAAATAATATCTAACATAGCGAATGTTTAACTTACATTCAGTGTTTTCTCCACCAAATCCTCGTGTTTATATTTGAGCAGCGTAGATGCTAAAAATGCTAATCATTTACAGTAAATACTGTAGTGTTTTTGAACCGTACTATAGTAAAGTGTTCGAATTAATCTGTCGTAGTTGCAGTAACACAAGAGCTGTATAGTAATATAAACAAACGACAAATACAAAATAACAACTGAAAATAACAGCATATGCTGGTACGGTATGTTTTGTTGCTGGTCTTGCTGGTTTTAATGCTGGTCTTGCAAGTCTCCATGCCGGTTTTGCTGGATTCACTGCTGGTCTCGATATTGGTTTTTCCGGTCTCGATGCTGGTATTGCTGGTCTCAATGTTAGTTTTGCGGGTCTCAATGCTGGTCTTGCCAGTCTCAGTGTTGGTCTAGATGTTGGTCTTGCAGGGTTCAATGCTGGTCTTGATGTTCTCAATGCTGGCCTTCCTGGTCTCAGTGCTGTTTTTGCAGGTCTCAATGTTGGTCTTGCTGGTTTCAATGCTGGTCTCAATGCTGGTTTTGCAGGCCTCGATGTTGGTCTTGGTGGGATCAATGCTGGTCTTGATGGTTTTAATGCTGCTCCTGCTGGTCTCAATGCTGGTTTTGGGGGTCTAGATTTTATTCTTGCTGGTTTTGCGGGTCTCGATGTCGGTCTTGCTGTGTTCACTCCTGGTAGATGCTTGGGACCAATACTTAGACCAGCAAGACCAGTATTGAGACCAGCACTGAAATCAGCAAGACCAGCATCGAGACCAGCAGGACCAGTATCGAGACCGGCATTGAAACCAGCAAGACCAACATCAAGACCGGCATTGAAACCAGCAAGACCAACATCAAGACCGGCAAGACCAGCATTGAACCCAGCAAGACCAACATCGAGACCCGCAAAACCAGCATTGAAACTAGCAAGATCAGCATCACGACCAGCAAAACCAGCATTGTAACCAGCAAGACCAGCATTGAACTCAGCAAGTCCAACATCGAGACCAGCAAAACCAACACTGAAACCAGTAAGACCAGCAAAACCAGCACTGAAACGTACCTTACAGTCAGCATATGCTGTTTTTTCAGCAGGGACACCACAATTTACTGTAGTAAATACTAAAGTACCATATTTACTACATTACATCATAATACTACAGTATGCTGGAGCATTTATTAGTTGTTACTGTAATATATTTGGTATAATACACTTAAGTATGGTTCTAAAACACTATTTACTGTACTATATTTGTTCTTAACATTTATTTTATTCCATGTACCTCATACAACCTTTAGATAACTGGATGTGCTTCAGCAGTTCAGGGATAAAATCTGGGGCAAAAAATAATTAAGTGTAAGGATTCATTTAATAGCAGGGAAGTGTAAAGCAATGCGTGAATGTGTGTTAAATATAAGCGAATGTTATTATTACTCGAATAGAGTTGGTCGAAATGGTGAAGCTGAAATGTTAACATAAGATAAGATGGTATTACAGGACTACATGTTACTAATAAGTAATGTAGAAAGTGTATGTTTTATTTGAAGTGTATGTTTTTTTATTTATACTCATTTTATTTTTCAAAAATTCATGTATCAGCAGTAGTTGCTCATTTGCTAGACTATAATATTAATAATCTTTTCTGCATTCGCTCTTCATCATTATTATTTTGTTATTTGTATGTATTTATAAAGAGGGCTGTACAAAACACACACTGTCGAAGTGCCCCTTCTTTATTCTGACCCTGCTTTGTGGCAGGGTGAGGACCGCTTCAGTTTTCAATTTTTATTTATTTATTTATTTATTGTCGAACGTAGCAACATCGATATGCACTTTGCATTTATACATGTCTGTGTGTTCTGAATGAAGCTAATTTACACACATCTGGAGTTATTGAATGCTTTTTTTTTTAAAAAAGAAGTGACGAATGCTGATTGTGTTCACCTGTTCCCTTTATGGTTTCACTGAGTTTGCCGACGGACTTGGTTTCTGGCTCAAACGTCGTCTTTCGTTCTTCATAAAACTGCACTTTTGTACTGAATCACGAGATTCACATCGGGTTATAAGCATGTCAGCGAATACTCCACCAGTGTTTAATGTCTCATTTGTTTCACTAGTGTTCATGCGACTTCAAATGTACATATATACAGATACTAATACAATCAGAATATATAGAGAAACTGTTTATGTAAATGCGAAGTATGTAATAAATGAAATAAAGGCAAATATAAGGGCAGAATATTTCTGTGGTGAATGGAGTATTTTCAGGAAATTAGCTATTGCAAATGGAATAATAAAGTTGAAACACCCACCAACACGACTCCGTCTTTATTTTATATTACTATATGTGATGGATGCAAGCTTATAAACATTATGTGAACATTTCTTGTTGTAAAACAAATTGTTAATGGGCGTTAGTTGTTGAAACACCACTTATAAATGTTAATTAAACACGGAGATCAGCTTTTGCTCCCCTAGTGGTGAAAGCATGAAACTACAATATCTTGTGGAGACGGTTTTATTTTTTCATCACATTAGTTGAGCTCTGCTGTTTTGCGTAAATTAATCTGATGGTTTGAGGTGTTCATCTGCATTCATGTTTACAGACGATCACGTTATTTGTGCGAAGTGACGTTTATTTCTGAATTATTTTCGAGAGGATCACGTGCTTGTGATTTACCACAGCTGGTCTCGCATTAGCTAATCATCATATGATTCCTAAATTACAATAAATAACCACAGTCTGCACTCCACATTTATTTTCGTCTGTAAGAAACCCCCCCCCCCTTCCTCCCCCATCTTTTTCCCTCATAGATTGGGTGGCACGGCGGCCCAGTGGTTAGTCCCACAACAAGAACACTGCCGGCCCTGGTCCTTGCCATGCCAGAGGACAATCCTGTGTGGAGTTTGTACAACGCGATCTCACGGCAATTCGTAACTTTTTTGATTTAGTGGCTAACTCGTACGATCTAATTTGTACATTTTAGTACGATTTGCTCATCCCCCAAAGACAGTTGGGGTTAGATGCCACGCCCCTTTTTTAAAAACTAGATTTTCGTGCGACTCAACTCCCACGAATTTGTACGAATTAGCCACTAAACTGGCAAAACGTAAAATACTAACGTTTCCTCATGAGATCAGGCTGAGTTTGTATGTTCTCCCATGCCCACGTGGGTGTCCCCTGGGTTCTCCAGGTTTCCTCCCACCATCCAAAGATATTCATCATGCATGACAGACTAAGCAAAGCAGGCAGTTTATCTAGCTCCCTTCCTTCCCAAAGTAGTTCACCTTAGCCACTTCAGCCAGGGATTTTGAGATCTACCTGAACTCAAGCTCCCCTCTTGCTCTGCAAACGAGAGGGAGCCCTGGGCTCGAGGATCCCTTGAGGTCTCTACGGACAAGCCAAACAAGCTTATAATAAATCATCAGCTAAGGGTGAACTCTTGAAATGAAATCTATAACTAAGAAAGACAGGTATGCTATCTAGTGATGGGAGAAATAAAGCTTTGAAACAATTCCTTCTCAAAATGATTTGCTGTTTTGAAGCGATGGATACAGCACTGCTGTTTTACACACCCATAACAAACACTTTATTTAAATCATAACCAATCAAATGCAATAAGCACATCATATAATCTCACAGAATATAAAATAATAGGCCAGTTTTAAAATAAAAAAAAATTACTATTTGTTTAGTTTTTGTTTCCAACAGTGTGTGTGTTAAAGTGAGTTAAGGTGCAGTGTGTAAGTTTGACACCCAGTGGTTGAATATGGTCAACTCAGAGCCAAATATACTTGCAACATGAAAGGTTTGCAATCAAAAGATAATGTATTGAGCAAAAAATGGCAAAAAAAATTCAGGGAAAATTGAGTTTTGAGAAAAAAGGAATGTGAATGCAAAGAGAAAACAGCATTGCAAACTCACGGTGTAACGACGGGGAGTAACACCACAACAGAAGGTAGGATCCAATATGCAGGTTTATTCACAGTCAGGCAAGCAGTGGTCAATACGGGAGCAAACGGGTGTGTGAGGACAATCCAGAATCGTAGTCAATTTAACAAGCAAGAGGTCGAAAGGCAGGCGGCAGACAAGGATAACTACATAAACAAGGCTAGGGTTAAAACACAGGAAAACAAGACAAGGAAAACGCGTTGCAATGCTACTTTACAGTGAACAAGACTCAGCAACCTGAATGAGTGTGTGTGCTGCTTAAATACTGTGTGTAATCAGTCTTGAAGCAGGATCAGCTGTGGGATTCTAATCAGTGGAGACTTGGAGCAGGTGTGTGTGTGTGGCATGACTGAATATGTAGTTTATCGGCAGATTTGTAGTCCTAAGTGTGTGTGTGTGTGTGTGTGTTTACCAGCGACGTCTGGTGGTTGTTCGCTGGTGAACATGACACACGGCAAATTAAAATCAGCATTGCAATTAACTTGAGAGGATTTGTACAGGCAATACTGGAATATAATATTTATTAAATAAATGTATGTTTTTAAAAAATTGCTAATATTTGAACTTTTTTTCACTGCTTTATTTGCAATATTGCCCTTTTCCCTTTCAAAACTCAATTTTCGCCTTGCGTTATTTTTTGCAATTCTTTGCTCAATAGTTCTTTGCTTGCAGCCTATAGATATACATGTGACAGTGAACACTTTTACACCTTTACTTCTCCGTGTGCACATAATATAAGCAGAAAAACACTTGAAATGCACAAATCATCATTTCAGACTCAATGCTTTACTGAGGAAAACATTTAGATAAGCTGCAGATGTCAGTAAAGCTGATGACTGATAATATTAACACACGGGATGTGTTGCAATAGTTGTTTAAAAGTCAAATCCGCTGTTTATTTCTAAAGATTATTTCTAAAATTGCTGACATGTCAACCTCCAGGTCATGACGGGCGCTCATCACTCGTGTACCCGGTGAGGGCAGCTGGTCCTCGGCGACTTGTGTGCCCCTGGCTAATCTGAAAATGCTCATTTTAATCACGTTGGATTTAATTATTATTTTCTCTTTCTGAAATTATTCAAAAATAACAGCTAAATTCTTATAATAAAATTGATTAGATTTTATTACAGACATTTTTAAATTAATTTTAAAGCAAAAAAATGCCCTAAAATCAGCATATGAATTTCATTAAATAAAGTGAACATATTAATATTAATGAAATCTACAAGGCCACAAAATGACTTTTTACAGTGTACATGCAAGATTTATATTTGTATTTATTCGTTTAAATAATGTCAGGTGAAGTTATCAGGGTATTACAGGCTCATATAATGATCATTAATTTGTATGAGCACAAATAAAGAAAAGTGTGTATTGAGTGTTTAATATATTCCTAAAGTTTCTCAGTAAAACCACTGAGATAGCTGAGATTAAACCAGCGGATAAAGCAGCAGCAGATAACAGAGCAGAAGACACAGGAGCAGAGCAGAACTCAGTCATCATTGGGGACGTTGTTCTGCCGTGAACACAGCGCTGTAGAAATCTCCTGAATATATCAAGGTAAGACAGAGCTGTTGTTAGTGTTTGACTGTAAGTCATTAAAGATGAACTGAATGTAACACAGACTAGAATGCAGGAATGTTTTCAGCCGGATGATTCTGACTTGTTGGACTTTTAGCTGCTGTTATGAGCTTTGTGTCTTCTGAAAGCTGCTCAGCATTTATTCAGCGCTCACACTTTACACTTAAGCCTGGTTTATACTTCTGCGTCCAGTCACGGGCGTAACCCACGGTGCATTTATACTTCTGCGCTGTCTCTGTTGCTCTGCATTAACACTTCCGAAACGCTAGTTGGCAGTGAGGTGTAAATGTTCCTCTGTGTCGAGTTTCTTCGCTGCTGTTTTGCTTTTCCTGAACACTTCCTGAATGTACAAGTGGCTCAAACTCACTCATTTTGAGGCAGGAACTGGCGGACGTGCAACAACTTTAACTATGCGGTAAACACAAAACAAAACTTTCCATCCAGAGCTCCTTCACGGGACTCCACACTTGTAAACAATCGCTCCATTGGGCTAGCGCTGACGAGTCTGAGGGGGAACGAGAGCGGCGCCAAGCCGACCAATCACAAAGCTTGCGCTACGCGTCGTTGCGATGTGTAGTTAAATTTTTTGAGAGGTGCATGTCAGCGACGCTGACGGCCACGGCGAAGGGCTATACGTCAGTGCCGTAAAATACGCCGGCGTTTGACGCAGAAGTATAAATCAGCCTTTACTCATGTGCTCGTGTGTGTTTACAGATGAACAACACAGACTACGACGACTACACCGAGAGGAACTGGAAACTAGATTATCCATTTGAGTGGATGTTTTCACCTGAAGAGCTGGAGTTTAAGGTCAGACTCTCCATCTTCAGCATCATCGGTGCGTCTGCAGGTCTACCAGCTCTTGTTTGGGCTGTCGGTGAACTGATTGAGCACAGAAGGAATGGACACCGTATTTCAGTCTTCATCATCCTCCTCCTCCTCACTGACTTCACTGAGCTTTACTTGAGTCCCTTTGTACTGATGAAACATCTCTTAGATGAGCTCCGGTGTGATATGTATTGGACATGTTGGATCATTTGGTCCTTATGGTGGTCTTCAAGATTCTGTGGTCTCCTCCTGAACCAGCTGGTGGCGCTAGAGGGGATTCTCTCAGTCAGATATCCGCTGTACACTGCTGCTGTTTTCTCCTCACGCTGCTTCAGACTCTTCTACATACTTGTGCTTCTTTGTCTCAATATTGGAAAAAATTATTATATGAGTTCAAAAGGAACATTTAACTTTCTATTTCTTATTGCAGTCTTCCTCGTGTCTGTAATGACGTGGATAATCTCTTGTGGAGCTTTATGTTCTGCTGAGCGTCGCTCTCACACATCCAGGAAAGCAGATCCTCATATTGTGGTGATTTTGCTGTTAAGTCTGCTGGTGCTTTATATGCAGCTTTCTTTACATGCCTTACCGCTCTATTATTTGTTTTCACATATGCTCCATATTGTTTTGAATTCTTCAAGGTTCCTGATGAGTTTGAGACTGATCTCAGACCCTCTCCTGTGTGTGCTGGTCTGCAGGCAGAATCTCAGAGTGTAAACATCACAAATCCACCCTGAAGGGACTCGTTCAGTCTGAGTCTAGTAGGATGGACTGGTTGTGCTGTCATATTTTCACTATTCATCTAC
Source organism: Danio rerio (assembly GCF_052040795.2). Classification (NCBI taxonomy): domain Eukaryota; kingdom Metazoa; phylum Chordata; class Actinopteri; order Cypriniformes; family Danionidae; genus Danio; species Danio rerio. The sequence goes on from NC_141027.1 coordinate 80,082,136, forward strand.
TATTCAATATATTGTTTAATCTACATATCTATATGCTCTCATTATAATTGTTGGGCTGTTTAGGAAAACAATGCACTGCTTACAGAAAACCTTGTAATATCTATTAATATACATTATTTGTGTTAATGGTTACTGTATTAATACACCGTCTGTGTGACTGCATTATGAGATCGAATGCTCGATGTCATTGTTATTGAAAGAAAATTCTAGAAGTGGAGTTAAACAGTTAAAACTTGGAAATCGAGAAATGTGCAGAGGTTTTTCCCCTGAGATTTTCCCAGGGGTGGAAGGAGTACTGAAAAAGCATACTTAAATAAAAGTACCATTACTTGCCTAAAGATGTAGTGTGAGTAGAGTACAAGTTTCTGTTGTAAACGTTACTCATAGTAGGAGTAAAAAGTAGCCCTTTTAAAAGTACTCATGAGTAGTGAGTATTACGTTGTTAAAAAGTTGATGCATTTACATGTAATTAGTGGATGTGTGTGTGTAAACGTAACATTCTGTAGTGCATCTAGTTATTGCCTAGCATACACACCAGTGGCATAGCGGACGGGCCCGCAAGGCATGCACCGCTGGGGGTGTGGGGGCCCGCGTGAATAGGGGGCCCCACGTCGTCGCGATTTTCAATAATTGAAAATCCAGCAACCGCAATAATCAAACTCTTGGGAACAACTGTAATCGGAACCAGGTTCACAGGTTCACAGGTCTGTGTTCTCTCAAGCGGTGGACTACTTCATTCTGATTGCTTGCCGCCGAACCGCGTCATATCATAGCTTAATGTTGACTTGATTTGATCTCTCCTTGACGCTCACACCGGAGAAGACGCGCCGCGCTGTTTCTCACCGCCGGTTCTTATGGAAAATGAATGACTTCTGGCTACTTTGATGCTCTCGCCGCTTTCGGTTTGTGATCGCTCCTCAGTTTGTGAAGGCTTCCCTGCATTGTCGCTCCACCCCGCCCCCCTTTCCCGCTCCTTAATTTGTGATCGCTTCCCAGCGTTGTCGTCCCCCCCCCAACATCATGGGGCCCCGTCAGGGATCCCTGCAGGGGGGCCTCTGCATTTTGCGCTGCGTCACTGATACACACAATGTCATAAGACAATAATATTAGGTTGTGATGTCAGGTGACCGACATTAAATGACTAGTCAGCGTCTAAAGACAACATTATTTTGATGTCCAATAATGACGTCAAATGATGTTGATATTTGGTTGATTTTAGGTTGTTAGAAAGTGACCAAAATCCAATGTCGAGCAACATCTTAAACCAACGTCATATTGACGTCAGATACTGACATTTATTCATCAGGCATGGCAACCAAATTTTAACGTCTGATTGACGTCATAGTGGTAACGTCGACACGTCAAGCTGTCACATCATTAGACGTTGATATTTGGTTGGTTTTAGGTTGGACGTTGGACATTGGCATCGGGCTGACCTTGAGTTCTGATGTAAACCCGATTTTCATTTCCAAACAAAATGCAGCGTCTCCTCGACGTTAATCAATCTGACGGCGTGTTGACGTCTTGTGTCTGCTGGGTGTTTAAGGTCATTTCGGTCATCATACTGTAAACATCCGTCATCTTCTCATCAGGGGTTGGGGCTGGAAGGGCATCCGCTGCAGAAAAACGTGCTGGATAAGTTGGCGGTTCATTCCGCTGTGGCGACCACGGATTAATAAAGGGACTAAGCCGACAAAAAAAAATGAATGAATGAATGAATGACAATGCTGACAAGCAGTAAACACGTGGTGGCATTTAAAAGTGTCTGACGTGGAGCACAGATGCTCTTGACAATTCTGGAGGTCATTAATAATATAATAACACTAATACTGTTTTACATGACCAAATCAACATTTCAGATGTGTTACAGTGTGCTCAGCCTGCTGGTTTGTCCATTCACACACGTTTTCATCATCGCATGATCTCTATAACTAAATCACATGACCTTTTAATGTGCATACTGGAATCTGTTCACGAAAAGTGTTTCCATCATAGGGCGCACTCACACTATGCTATCCGAACCGTGCCCAGGCCCGTTTCGTTTGAGAAGTGCTAGTGCTCTGAATCGCGGTTCACTTGGCTGGCCCTGGCCTGATTGGAAAAGGTGTGCCAGAGCGCAGTTCACTTGGGCTTTAGCGTGGTACGCTTGTGTGTGTGAGTGCAAAACGGCTTGAGCCGAAAGCGAGACGTGACTAGAGACTGTTTGATATGGATTTATTAATCATTCAATGAACGCAAACTGTCAGAGTTTATTAAAGACCCAAACCCCTCACTGCACCTTCAGCAAACCTCCTCCTTCCTGCAGCACCAGGACTCTATGATTGTTCGTGAGCGTCAAAAGTAGCGGATCTGTTGGGTGAAATATTGTGTAATAATATTTCTTCTCTTCTTTATTCTTTTAGAACCTGTTTTAACACATTTTAATCAGTTTTTACCTGTTTTACACATTTTTTCTTGTCTCTTTTAATCCTGTTTATGTAAAGCACTCTGGATTGCCACTGTGTATGAGATGTGCTGTATAAATAAACTTCCTTCTCTTTCCAGAGCATTGCAGAAGGAATTTACCGCCATTTTCAAAAAGGGCCCGTTCAAACATGATCTCTTTGTAGGAAATTACCAGCAAAACAACCTGTATGTATGAAAGGGACTATAGTATTAACAATTAGTACCACTAAATGGAGCTTCTGCCGCACTTAGATGTAATACAGAAGAAAATGAGCGGGACATTCGGCTGATGATACGGTGGTTCAGTTTCTAGCATTACCTTATGGATATAAATGTGTTGACAGTGAACACTTTTACTACTCAGTGTGCATGTAAGATAAGCAGAAAATTAATTTCAGACTCAACACTTTACTGAGGAAAACATTTAGATAAGCTGCAGATGTCAGTAAAGCTGATGACTGATAACATTAACACATGGGATGTGTTGCAATGCATGCAAGATTTTATATTTGTATTTATTCGTTTAAATAATGTCAGGTGAAGTTATCAGGTTATTACAGGCTCATATAATGATCATTAATTTGTATGAGCACAAATAAAGAAAACTGTGTATTGAGTGTTTAATATATTCCTAAAGTTTCTCAGTAAAAGCACAGTCAGAGCTGAGATTAAACCAGCGGATAAAGCAGCAGCAGATAACAGAGCAGAAGACACAGGAGCAGAGCAGAACTCAGTCATCATTGGGGACGTTGTTCTGCCGTGAACACAGCGCTGTAGAAATCTCCTGAATATATCAAGGTAAGACAGAGCTGTTGTTAGTGTTTGACTGTAAGTCATTAAAGATGAACTGAATGTAACACAGACTAGAATGCAGGAATGTTTTCAGCCGGATGATTCTGACTTGTTGGACTTTTAGCTGCTGTTATGAGCTTTGTGTCTTCTGAAAGCTGCTCAGCATTTATTCAGCGCTCACACTTTACACTCACTCATGTGCTCGTGTGTGTTCACAGATGAACAACTCAGACTTCAACATCACAGAGAGAAACCGGAAACTAGATTATCCATTTGAGTGGAAGTTTACACCTGAAGAGCTGGAGATGAAGGTCAGATTCTCCATCTTCATGATCATCGGTGTGTCTGCAGGTCTACCAGCTCTTGTTTGGTCTGTCGGTGAACTGATTGAGCACAGAAGGAATGGACACCGTATTTCAGTCTTCATCATCCTCCTCCTCCTCACTGACTTCACTGAGCTTTACTTGACTCCTTATGTACTGATCAAATATCTCCTAAATGAGACCCTTTGGAATAAGGATTTGACTGGTAGGGTTTTATGGACCTTATGGTTATCCTCAAGATTCTTTGGTCTGCTCCTGAATCAGCTGGTGGCGCTAGAGGGGATTCTCTCAGTCAGATATCCGCTGTACACTGCTGCTGTTTTCTCCTCACGCTGCTTCAGACTCTTCTACATACTTGTGCTTCTCTGTATCATGATCTGTCGAGTTTTTGTGTTTAATTTATGTATGAAAATGGGAAGTTATTTCTTGTTTCGTCTTTCTCTCTTTCTCGTGTCTGTGATCACGTGGATAATCTCGTGTGGAGCTTTATGTTCTGCTGAGCGTCGCTCTCACACATCCAGGAAAGCAGATCCTCATATTGTGGTGATTTTCATGGTCACTCTGCTGGTGCTTTACATTTACCTCATTTTATCCATGAAATTTTTTTCTTTGAGATATCTATATCTGCTCCAAAGTGTTTTAAATTGTTCTCAGTTCCTGATGAGGTTGAGATTGATCTCAGACCCTCTGCTGTGTGTGCTGGTCTGCAGGCAGAATCTCAGGCTGCATTTACACCACAGGTCTTGATGATCAATTCTGATTTTGTGACTGTATCCAGTGTTGTTGACCACCTGCTTACATCATCTTTTACAAGTGACTTGTATATAATTGTCTGCATTTACACTGCACATGGGAAAGGCGCAATGACCTGGAAAAAAGAAAAAAAATAATAAGAAAAAAGCTTTTTTTCATTCCTGTATTACATCTTTTCGCAAGTTGACAAGTTGTTTTATATAGAAGCTCATTCCCGCTACTAAATAAAAATAAAAATAAATACAGTTTAAAAAAGTATAAAGTCTGAGTTGTGAGTTATTAAGTCAGAATTGTGAGTTATAAAGTCAGAATTGCAAGTTATTAAGTCAGAGTTGCGAGTTATTAAGTCAGAATTGTGAGTTATTAAGTCAGAATTGCGAGTTATATAGTCAGAGTTGCGAGTTATTAAGTCAGAATTGTGAGTTATTAAGTCAGAATTGCGAGTTATTAAGTCAGAGTTGCGAGTTATTAAGTCAGAATTGTGAGTTATTAAGTCAGAATTGCGAGTTATATAGTCAGAATTGTGAGTTATTAAGTCAGAGTTGTGAGTTATTAAGTCAGAATTGTGAGTTATTAAGTCAGAATTGTGAGTTATTAAGTCAGAATTGTCAGTTATTAAGTCAGAATTGCGCGTTATAAAGTCAGAATTGTAGGGCTTGTAGAGCGCTAGAACAGAGAGTTTAACTGGATAAACTAAGAAATCCGGGTCTGCTGAATGTGTTCATGTAGGAGTAGCATGTCATTGGAGTAAATTTCAGGACACTCTTTTAAGCAGAAATCTTAATTGAATCTACCCCTTAGCCCTACCTCTTAACCTTACCCCTCGTTTGGCTATGCATGAAAGTGGCTACAGTGTTAACAATTAGTACCACTAAACAGAGCTACCGCCACACTTAGGCCGTACTCACACTATGTACAGTTGCCCCGAACCTGGCCAAAGCATGCTTGTCCCCCCTCCTGTCTCTCTCGACGGCTCGCACTCACACTACAATCAGGCCTGGGCACGCTTACGACATCGATGCTGCGCTGCTCAGTGAGCGCTCTCGCTCAGCACAGTGGAGATTTCCCTAGTTATATCGTTTCAGTCGTTTGCTATGCAGTGACATGCAGTCAAATATTTCACAAAACAGTCCTTAGGGATGCGGGGACACGCAGTCAGATATTTCGACGAACAGATCCGCCACTTTTGACGCTCATAAACAATCATAAAGCCCTCGTGCTGCAGGAATGAAGAGGTTGGCTGATGGTGCACAGCTGTTGTGCAGTGAGGAGTTTGCGTCTTTAATAAACTACGGCAGTTTGCGTTCATTGAACAGTAAGATTGATTAATAAATCCATATGAATTAGTCCCTTAAAAGTCACGTCTCGCTTCCGGTTTTAAAGCCCAAGTGATCCACGCTCAGGCCCACCTCTTCCAACCGGGCCAAGGCCGGCCAAGTGTACGGTTCCTGAGCCTGATTCAGCGCACACACACTTCTCAAACGATCCGGGAAAGGGGCCTGTGCACGGTACAGACAGCATAGTGTGAGTGCGCCTTTAGATGCAAAACAGAAGAAAAGGAGCCGGACATTTGGCTGATAATAAAGTGGTTCAGTTTCCAGCATCACCCAATGGATATAAACAGCCTGATCTCACGAGAAAACGTAAGTATTTTACGTTTTGCCAGTTTAGTGGCTAATTCGTACGAGTTCAGTCGTACGAAATGGTACGATTTTAAAAAGGAGGCGTGGCACCTAACCCCACCCCTAACCCCAACCATCATTGGGGGATGAGCAAATCGTACTAAATTGTATGAATTAGATCGTACGAATTCATACGAATTAGCCAATAAATGAAAAAGTTAAGATTGCCGTGAGATTGTGTTGGATATAAATGTAAACCTCTATGTAAACGTTTTATATATATATATATATATATATATATATATATATATATATATATATATATATATATATATATATATAACGTTGGATATAAATGTAAACGTGTGTTTAGGCAGAGGTTGATGTTAATTCTTGCTTGGCTTTTCAGAGACGTTAAAATAAAAATCTCTAAATACACATCTACCTTTTTCATCTTTGAGAAATCAGCTTGATAAACACATATCACCATGTGCTTCCAAGTAAAACCACAGTCAGAGCCGAGATCAAACCAGCGGATAAAGCAGCAGCAGATAACAGAGCAGGAGACACAGGAGCAGAGCAGAACTCAGTCATCATTGGGGACGTTGTTCTGCCGTGAACACAGCGCTGTAGAAATCTCCTGAATATATCAAGGTAAGACAGAGCTGTTGTTAGTGTTTGACTGTAAGTCATTAAAGATGAACTGAATGTAACACAGACTAGAATGCAGGAATGTTTTCAGCCGGATGATTCTGACTTGTTGGACTTTTAGCTGCTGTTATGAGCTTTGTGTCTTCTGAAAGCTGCTCAGCATTTATTCAGCGCTCACACTTTACACTCACTCATGTGCTCGCGTGTGTTCACAGATGAACAACACAGACTACAACATCACAGAGAGAAACCGGAAACTAGATTATCCATTTGAGTGGAAGTTTTCACCAGAAGAGCTGGAGATGAAGATCAGATTCTCCATCTTCATGATCATCGGTGTGTCTGCAGGTCTACCAGCTCTTGTTTGGGCTGTCGGTGAACTGATTGAGCACAGAAGGAATGGACACCGTATTTCAGTCTTCATCATCCTCCTCCTCCTCACTGACTTCACTGAGCTTTACTTGAGCCCCTATGTACTGATGAAACATCTCTTAGATGAGCTTCTGTGTGATATGTATTGGACATGTTGGATCATTTGGTCTTTATGGTGGTCTTCAAGAGTGTGTGGTCTCCTCCTGAATCAGCTGGTGGCGCTAGAGGGGATTCTCTCAGTCAGATATCCGCTGTACACTGCTGCTGTTTTCTCCTCACGCTGCTTCGTCGTTTTCTACATACTTGTGCTTCTCTGTCTCTTCCCCAGTGGATTATTTTGGTTTTATTTAATTATGACAGAAACATATCTCTATGTCTTTCCTTTCACTGTGTTCCTCGTGTCTGTGAACACGTGGATAATCTCTTGTGGAGCTTTATGTTCACCCGAGCGTCGCTCTCACACATCCAGGAAAGCAGATCCTCATATTGTGCTGATTTTCCTCTTCAGTCTGCTGGTGCTTTACATGTATCTTACTCTGTTTGTCATATTTTTAGTTAGGCCATATTCAAATATGCTCAATATTCTTTGTAATATTTCTCTTCTCCTGGTGAGTGTGAGACTGATCTCAGACTCTCTCCTGTGTGTGCTGGTCTGCAGGCAGAGTCTCAGCGTTCAGACAACACAGCAGACAGGGAACGTCCCCCAGATGTGCCATATGTCCCTTAAAGTTTTGCATACAGCCTGTGTAAAAACTTTAATAATAGTGTACACAGTTGGGTCTCTGATATTTTGCTCTATATTGACCTTCAAGGTGTATACACTTTTCCGGTTTTAGTCTTGATGTAATAAATGCACCTGTTAACACAGCTTTACTGTATTTTACTTTGATAGTTACTTGATATGTGATATGCAGACATTGTCTGGGATGTCAGTCTGTATGTTTTCCACAGTTTCCTAAGGTATTCATCATGTTCATGTGCTGTAAGAGAATGTAGAAATGCTGATAATGCACAAATCCTCATTTCAGACTTTGCATGTTGCTGATGAAAACATTTAGATCATTTGCAAATATCAGTTGAAGACTGATAACATCAGCGAGTGGGACGTGTTACAGCATGGTGGCAGATTAAATGGCGGCTCTTGTTTTAAACTATTGATATTCGCTCTCAATATTTTGGCTGGCTTGTGTAGCAAGCCAGACTATTGTTATCCTATTTTTCTTCTGAGACTAAAAATTAAACTCTATCTCCTCCTAGAGCTTTCAAGCTATGCCCACCAAACTCACACCAGACCTCCAAACTGGTCTGACTCGGGTTGCTATATCTTTTCCGACTGATCCTACTTTTGGTTTTCCGAAAAACATCCCGGGGCCGTCAGAAAAATCCCATTGACTTAACATTGGACCAAACTTTGTGACCTCATAAGTCTGCATCAGACTGTCCTACAGGCTTCTAACTGGGCTCATTTAACTCAGACTACCAAACTACTAATAACTGATGAGCTTTTAACTTTCTAGCCACACCCCTAACAACCAGATACGGCACCCTAGCAACGGTCCCATAGACTGCCATTATAGAGGTTCAGATTGATATTGTCATGCTGCAGTGTGATAGAGACATGGGTGTTGCTTTTACCTGTTCATACTGGCAAGAAGCTTGGATACATCATCAGTCTAAGCTGCCAATCCACTCCATAGCAACAAAACAGACTAACCTAGCAACGATATAACAGCAGCTGTATCTCAGTATCAGAACATCGTAGAGAAGCGGGGGTTGGCTTGTTTGACTCATGCTAGCACACCATCCATCCATCCATCCCTCCATCATCTATCTATCTATCTATCTATCTATCTATCTATCTATCTATCTATCTATCTATATATCTATCTATCTATCTATCTATCTTTTCATACTTTTTAAAACTGTTTAAACTAAATAAACTATTACCATCAGGCTTTCACAAGCCAGCCTCAAAGTTTGTTCTCAAACTTTAAGAATCTAGTTTACACTAAAACTGCTGACAACCATTTTAAGTGTGCAATACCTTGACATGCGATACAGTGTTTTTATATTTACTGGACAAGCAAGAGAAGCAGGAGAAGCAATAGTATCTCTTAATGCTTCTTAGTAAAACCACATTCAAAAGCTCAGATAGGAGATCTGAGATACACCCAGCAGATAAACCCACAACCAGAAACCAGCAGTAGAGGGAAAAAAAAGAGTCACGTTTTTTTTAAACACTTATAAAAATTCCTAGCGTGCACCACACAGGTGAGAAGGGTTGATAAACCACCTGTGGTTGATTTTGTTTTTCTCTCCATATGCACCAGACACCATTTTAAACACCCGATACATCTTCAAAAAACATTGTGCAATTATGAGTGTGCTCCATACAGGAGAGTGGGCTTGACAAACCACCTGTATTGGACACTGTTTCCTCTCTATATGCACCAGACGCCTAATACACACCCCATACATCTTCTAATACTTGTGCAATACTGAGTGAGCTCCCTATAGGTGAGCGGGTTTGACAAACCACCTGTAGTTGATGCTCTTTTCCTCTCCATATGCACCAGACACCTTATCAACATGCCATACATCTTTGAAAACTTTATGCAAGACTGAGTGTGCTCCACACAGGTGAGTGGGTTTAACAATTATGACAGTGTAGTCATAATAATATGATAATCTAAGGAAACATGTTTTACATTGCATATTCTAAAATTGTTCTGAACTGTTTATCCTTCTTTTTTCTAACAATTACGTGAGGATGTCTAAACAATCTAATGACATAGGTTTGTTGACTCTCTTAGCATAAATATCACTGTAATCTGAATTTAAGGAAGGATTATACTTTAAATCACTCATAAATATATTTAAATGTTTAAAGTTAGGGTTTAAGTGTGTTTCTAGTTGTAACTAAATATATATTTTTAAATACAGATATAGTATGTTTAAAGCACATTTGAGTTCAATTTCATGGTGTCTCAAAATAGCACAGTTGAGTACACTTAGATGGTATTAAGGTTATCTTAACATATACTTAACACTATCTTTTAGTACATTAAGTACAAAATTAGAGTGCAAAAATAGAGCACTTTTAGTACATTACTAAAAAAATAGTGTACTTAAAGTGCATTTTAGCACACTGCTTTCACATTTTGTATATTCTTTTAATATATTACTATTATGCTTTAAGCTATTCTTAAATATATTTATAAATGTTTAAAATTAGGGTTTAAGTGTGTTTCTAGTTGTAACTTAATATATATTTTTAAATCCAGATATAGTGTGTTTAAAGCACATTTGAGTTCAATTTCAGGGTGTCTCAAAATAGCAGTTGAGTGCACTTAGATGGTATTAAGTTTATCTTAACATACATAACACTATCTTTTAGTACATTAAGTACAAAATTAGTGTGCGAAAATAGAGCACTTTTAGTACATTACTGAAAAGTGTACTGAAATAAAGTGCATTTTAGTGCACTTTTATTTTTTATCTGGGAATTCTACGCTCTTGAGAAATACACTTAGAATGAACAGAAATCTCTTGGTAGTGTTCATATTAGTAACTGTGTTGGGTAATACTAACATGGTATTTTGAGTTAATGATACTTAATGTATAATCCAAATCACACTCGTTTTTAATTAATGTTCTTACGTTTTACATCAATACAAATCAAAACTTTTAAAACCTGAGTTTAAGAAAAAAAAACACCTAGTGCTTCCTAGTAAAACCACTGAGATAGCTGAGATTAAACCAGCGGATAAAGCAGCAGCAGATAACAGAGCAGAAGACACAGGAGCAGAGCAGAACTCAGTCATCATTGGGGACGTTGTTCTGCCGTGAACACAGCGCTGTAGAAATCTCCTGAATATATCAAGGTAAGACAGAGCTGTTGTTAGTGTTTGACTGTAAGTCATTAAAGATGAACTGAATGTAACACAGACTAGAATGCAGGAATGTTTTCAGCCGGATGATTCTGACTTGTTGGACTTTTAGCTGCTGTTATGAGCTTTGTGTCTTCTGAAAGCTGCTCAGCATTTATTCAGCGCTCACACTTTACACTCACTCATGCGCTCGTGTGTGTTCACAGATGAGCATCACAGATGAAGACTGGCAAATGGTTTATCCATTTAGATGGAAGTTTTCACCTGAACTGCTGGATTTAAAGATCAGATCCTGCATCTTCATGATCATCGGTGTGTCTGCAGGTCTACCAGCTCTTGTTTGGTCTGTCGGTGAACTGATTGAGCACAGAAGGAATGGACACCGTATTTCAGTCTTCATCATCCTCCTCCTCCTCACTGACTTCACTGAGCTTTACTTGAGTCCCTGTATACTGATCAAAGATCTCTTACATGAGCTGAATCAGGGTTGGACATGTTGGATCGCATGGTTTTTATGGTGGTCTTCAAGATTCTGTGGTGTCCTCCTGAATCAGCTGGTGGCGCTAGAGGGGATTCTCTCAGTCAGATATCCGCTGTACACTGCTGCTGTTTTCTCCTCACGCTGCTTCAGACTCTTCTATGTAGTTTTGTTTGTCTGTTTAATTAGCAGCATGCTTTTATTACAACAATTACCATTTCTGTATTTCTTGTTTCCTCTTACTGTGTTCCTCGTGTCTGTGATCACGTGGATAATCTCTTGTGGAGCTTTATGTTCAGCTGAGCGTCGCTCTCACACATCCAGGAAAGCAGATCCTCATATTGTGGTGATTTTGATCATCACTCTGCTGGTGCTTTATGTGCATCTGACTGTGTTTGTCTTACGTGGGCACTTTTTACATTCACATGTGGTCAAAAATGTTTTGAATTCTTCAGGGGCCCTGATGAGTGTGAGGCTGATCTCAGACCCTCTGCTGTGTGTGCTGGTCTGCAGGCAGAATCTCAGAGTCTAAACATCAGATCAGTGAAGTCAAAGTTATCACCCCCCTGTTTATTATTTATCCCCAATTTCTGTTTATCAGAGAGCAGATTTCTTCAGCACATTTCTAATCATAACAGTGTTAATAACTCATCTCTAATAACTGATTTATTTTCTCTTTGTCATGATGACAGTAAATAATATTAGACTAGATATTCTTCAAGACACTTCTATACAGCTTAAAGTCACATTTAAAGGCTTCACTAGGGTAATTAGGGTAATTAGGCAAGTTATTGTATGATGATGGTTTGTTCTGGAGACTATCGGAAATATATATATGGCTTAAATGGGTTTATAATTAGCTTAATAACTTGTCCTTAAAATGGTGTTTAAGTGTGCTTTCACATGTGTAGTTCGCTTCATTTGGTCTGGATCAAGGGTAATAAAGGATCATTGTTGCATTTTCTGCCGTCTTTGGGTGGTTTTCACACCACACTGCTGGATTTCGTCCGAACCAGTTGAAACGAACCAAAATGCAGTCATGTGACAAAACCCACATCTCTCATTGGCCAGATGTTGTTGAATATATTTCCTAAACTGCTTATTGATTGGTCAGAATTCACGTGCGGGAAAATGCCAATGAACTCCCGCAAGTAAACAAAACCGGCAGACACAACATGTGGTTTACTCTGGAGGGGAGACTGCGCTGCTGATTGTATCTGCTTTAGACAAACTGTACATTTCGAGAATGAAGCGCGGCCGCGGCTGGAAAACAGTGTTTAATGTGTCGCTCGTCACTTCAGGAGGAGGCGTGAATTAATTCAGCTAAACTGCGACATGCTCATCTTGCCGAAATATTACCAACGATCCATCAGGTGATGTTTTCCCCTCTCTCTCTCTCTCTCTCTCTCTCTCTCTCTCTCTCTCTCTGTTGGTAAAGCATGTCTACAAATTTTTTCCTCCATATCCCATAATGCACAGCGCATCGGCCTACGGCAGCTGGATTAGTCCAAAAGGTGCAGTACTGTTTGCGGTTGGACCTGTTTTAGTACGAATCATATTCTCACCACAAACGAACCGCTCCAGGGTTCGTTTGAAAGCGTACCGAGAGCACCTCTTCAAGCAGGTCTCGGTACGCTTATTTGGTCCGCTTTTGGTGCGCACTCGAGTACGATTGCTGCATTCACACCTGCCCAAACCAACCGCACCAAGAAAGAAAACGAACTCCAGTGCGAATCAATCCAACTAAATAAGGCAGGTGTGAAAGCACCCTAAAAAACTAAAAATGTCTTTTATTCTAGCTGTAATAGGGTTTTTGATCTACTTTTGGTCAATTTTCAGAAATAAAGGTGCAGAGGCTGTACACTTCTGCAAATACACTTCAGGTTATTTTCTTTTAAGTGACCAATATGAGCCTGTAGATATAAATGTGTGCCTTTTGAAAAGGTTTGAAGGTAAGATGATGTGTTCATGTAAGAAAAACACGTAATTCATCATATCAGACTTTTCCGTTTTGCTGAGGAAAACATTTAGATAAGCTGCAGATGTGAGTAAAGCTGATGTCTGATTAAAACCAGTGAGTGAGATATGTTGCAATACAAGCGAAATCAACATAAAACACTTCATTAAGAATTTGAGATATTCCTAAAGTTTCTCAGTAAAACCACAGTCAGAGCTGAGATTAAACCAGCGGATAAAGCAGCAGCAGATAACAGAGCAGAAGACACAGGAGCAGAGCAGAACTCAGTCATCATTGGGGACGTTGTTCTGCCGTGAACACAGCGCTGTAGAAATCTCCTGAATATATCAAGGTAAGACAGAGCTGTTGTTAGTGTTTGACTGTAAGTCATTAAAGATGAACTGAATGTAACACAGACTAGAATGCAGGAATGTTTTCAGCCGGATGATTCTGACTTGTTGGACTTTTAGCTGCTGTTATGAGCTTTGTGTCTTCTGAAAGCTGCTCAGCATTTATTCAGCGCTCACACTTTACACTCACTCATGTGCTCGCGTGTGTTCACAGATGAACAACACAGACTACAACATCACAGAGAGAAACCGGAAACTAGATTATCCATTTGAGTGGAAGTTTTCACCAGAAGAGCTGGAGATGAAGATCAGATTCTCCATCTTCATGATCATCGGTGTGTCTGCAGGTCTACCAGCTCTTGTTTGGGCTGTCGGTGAACTGATTGAGCACAGAAGGAATGGACACCGTATTTCAGTCTTCATCATCCTCCTCCTCCTCACTGACTTCACTGAGCTTTACTTGAGCCCCTATGTACTGATGAAACATCTCTTAGATGAGCTTCTGTGTGATATGTATTGGACATGTTGGATCATTTGGTCTTTATGGTGGTCTTCAAGAGTGTGTGGTCTCCTCCTGAATCAGCTGGTGGCGCTAGAGGGGATTCTCTCAGTCAGATATCCGCTGTACACTGCTGCTGTTTTCTCCTCACGCTGCTTCGTCGTTTTCTACATACTTGTGCTTCTCTGTCTCTTCCCCAGTGGATTATTTTGGTTTTATTTAATTATGACAGAAACATATCTCTATGTCTTTCCTTTCACTGTGTTCCTCGTGTCTGTGAACACGTGGATAATCTCTTGTGGAGCTTTATGTTCACCCGAGCGTCGCTCTCACACATCCAGGAAAGCAGATCCTCATATTGTGCTGATTTTCCTCTTCAGTCTGCTGGTGCTTTACATGTATCTTACTCTGTTTGTCATATTTTTAGTTAGGCCATATTCAAATATGCTCAATATTCTTTGTAATATTTCTCTTCTCCTGGTGAGTGTGAGACTGATCTCAGACTCTCTCCTGTGTGTGCTGGTCTGCAGGCAGAGTCTCAGCGTTCAGACAACACAGCAGACAGGGAACGTCCCCCAGATGTGCCATATGTCCCTTAAAGTTTTGCATACAGCCTGTGTAAAAACTTTAATAATAGTGTACACAGTTGGGTCTCTGATATTTTGCTCTATATTGACCTTCAAGGTGTATACACTTTTCCGGTTTTAGTCTTGATGTAATAAATGCACCTGTTAACACAGCTTTACTGTATTTTACTTTGATAGTTACTTGATATGTGATATGCAGACATTGTCTGGGATGTCAGTCTGTATGTTTTCCACAGTTTCCTAAGGTATTCATCATGTTCATGTGCTGTAAGAGAATGTAGAAATGCTGATAATGCACAAATCCTCATTTCAGACTTTGCATGTTGCTGATGAAAACATTTAGATCATTTGCAAATATCAGTTGAAGACTGATAACATCAGCGAGTGGGACGTGTTACAGCATGGTGGCAGATTAAATGGCGGCTCTTGTTTTAAACTATTGATATTCGCTCTCAATATTTTGGCTGGCTTGTGTAGCAAGCCAGACTATTGTTATCCTATTTTTCTTCTGAGACTAAAAATTAAACTCTATCTCCTCCTAGAGCTTTCAAGCTATGCCCACCAAACTCACACCAGACCTCCAAACTGGTCTGACTCGGGTTGCTATATCTTTTCCGACTGATCCTACTTTTGGTTTTCCGAAAAACATCCCGGGGCCGTCAGAAAAATCCCATTGACTTAACATTGGACCAAACTTTGTGACCTCATAAGTCTGCATCAGACTGTCCTACAGGCTTCTAACTGGGCTCATTTAACTCAGACTACCAAACTACTAATAACTGATGAGCTTTTAACTTTCTAGCCACACCCCTAACAACCAGATACGGCACCCTAGCAACGGTCCCATAGACTGCCATTATAGAGGTTCAGATTGATATTGTCATGCTGCAGTGTGATAGAGACATGGGTGTTGCTTTTACCTGTTCATACTGGCAAGAAGCTTGGATACATCATCAGTCTAAGCTGCCAATCCACTCCATAGCAACAAAACAGACTAACCTAGCAACGATATAACAGCAGCTATATCTCAGTATCAGAACATCGTAGAGAAGCGGGGGTTGGCTTGTTTGACTCATGCTAGCACACCATCCATCCATCCATCCCTCCATCATCTATCTATCTATCTATCTATCTATCTATCTATCTATCTATCTATCTATCTATCTATCTATCTATCTAATTATCCATTCTTCTATCTATCTATCTATCTATCTATCTATCTATCTATCTATCTATCTATCTATCTATCTATCTATCTATCTATCTATCTATCTATCTATCTTTTCATACTTTTTAAAACTGTTTAAACTAAATAAACTATTACCATCAGGCTTTCACAAGCCAGCCTCAAAGTTTGTTCTCAAACTTTAAGAATCTAGTTTACATTAAAACTGCTGACAACCATTTTAAGTGTGCAATACCTTGACATGCGATACAGTGTTTTTATATTTACTGGACTAAAAAAAAAAAAAAATCAAGAAAAGCTTTGAGCTGTGAAAGCTGGAGAAGCAATAGTATCTCTTAATGCTTCTTAGTAAAACCACATTCAAAAGCTCAGATAGGAGATCTGAGATACACCCAGCAGATAAACCCACAACCAGAAACCAGCAGTAGAGGGAAAAAAAAAGAGTCACGTTTTTTTTAAACACTTATAAAAATTCCTAGCGTGCACCACACAGGTGAGAAGGGTTGATAAACCACCTGTGGTTGATTTTGTTTTTCTCTCCATATGCACCAGACACCATTTTAAACACCCGATACATCTTCAAAAAACATTGTGCAATTCTGAGTGTGCTCCATACAGGAGAGTGGGCTTGACAAACCACCTGTATTGGACACTTTTTCCTCTTTATATGCACCAGACGCCTAATACACACCCCATACATCTTCTAATACTTGTGCAATACTGAGTGAGCTCCCTATAGGTGAGCGGGTTTGACAAACCACCTGTAGTTGATGCTCTTTTCCTCTCCATATGCACCAGACACCTTATCAACATGCCATACATCTTTGAAAACTTTATGCAAGACTGAGTGTGCTCCACACAGGTGAGTGGGTTTAACAATTATGACAGTGTAGTCATAATAATATGATAATCTAAGGAAACATGTTTTACGTTGCATATTCTAAAATTGTTCTGGACTGTTTATCCTTCTTTTGTCTAACAATTACGTGAGGATGTTGAAACAATCTAATGACATAGGTTTGTTGACTCTCTTAGCATAAATATCACTGTAATCTGAATTTAAGGAAGGATTATACTTTAAATCACTCATAAATATATTTAAATGTTTAAAGTTAGGGTTTAAGTGTGTTTCTAGTTGTAACTAAATATATATTTTTAAATACAGATATAGTATGTTTAAAGCACATTTTAGTTCAATTTCATGGTGTCTCAAAATAGCACAGTTGAGTACACTTAGATGGTATTAAGTTTATATTAACATATACTTAACACTATCTTTTAGTACACTAAGTACAAAATTAGAGTGCAAAAATAGAGCACTTTTAGTACATTACTAAAACAAATATTGTACTTAAAGTGCATTTTAGCACACTGCTTTTACATTTTGTATATTCTTTTAATATATTACTATTATGCTTTAAGCTATTCTTAAATATATATATAAATGTTTAAAATTAGGGTTTAAGTGTATTTCTAGTTGTAACTTAATATATATTTTTAAATCCAGATATAGAGTGTTTAAAGCACATTTGAGTTCAATTTCAGGGTGTCTCAAAATAACAGTTGAGTGCACTTAGATGGTATTAAGTTTATCTTAACATACATAACACTATCTTTTAGTACATTAAGTACAAAATTAGTGTGCGAAAATAAAGCACTTTTAGTACATTACTGAAAAGTGTACTGAAATAAACTGCATTTTAGTGCACTTTTATTTTTTATCTGGGAATTCTACGCTCTTGAGAAATACACTTAGAATGAACAGAAATCTCTTGGTAGTGTTCATATTAGTAACTGTGTTGGGTAAGACTAACATGGTATTTAGAGTTAATGATACTTAATGTATAATCCAAATTACACTCGTTTTTAATTAATGTTCTTACGTTTTACATCAATACAAATCAAAACCTTTAAAACCTGAGCTTAAGAAAAAAAACACCAAGTGCTTCCTAGTAAAACCACTGAGATAGCTGAGATTAAACCAGCGGATAAAGCAGCAGCAGATAACAGAGCAGGAGACACAGGAGCAGAGCAGAACTCAGTCATCATTGGGGACGTTGTTCTGCCGTGAACACAGCGCTGTAGAAATCTCCTGAATATATCAAGGTAAGACAGAGCTGTTGTTAGTGTTTGACTGTAAGTCATTAAAGATGAACTGAATGTAACACAGACTAGAATGCAGGAATGTTTTCAGCCGGATGATTCTGACTTGTTGGACTTTTAGCTGCTGTTATGAGCTTTGTGTCTTCTGAAAGCTGCTCAGCATTTATTCAGCGCTCACACTTTACACTCACTCATGCGCTCGCGTGTGTTCACAGATGGACAACACAGATGAAGACTGGCAAATAGATTATCCATTTGAGTGGAAGTTTTCACCTGAAGAGCTGGAGATGAAGATCAGATTCTCCATCTTCATGATCATCGGTGCGTCTGCAGGTCTACCAGCTCTTGTTTGGTCTGTCGGTGAACTGATTGAGCACAGAAGGAATGGACACCGTATTTCAGTCTTCATCCTCCTCCTCCTTCTTCTCACTGACTTCACAGAGCTTTACTTGAGTCCCTATGTACTGATCAAAGATCTCTTAAATGAGCTGAATCAGGGTTGGACATGTTGGATCGCATGGTTTTTATGGTGGTCTTCAAGAGTCTGCGGTCTCCTCCTGAATCAGCTGGTGGCGCTAGAGGGGATTCTCTCAGTCAGATATCCGCTGTACACTGCTGCTGTTTTCTCCTCACGCTGGTTCAGACTCTTCTATGTAGTTTTGTTTGTCTGTTTAATTAGCAGCATACTTTTATTACAACAATTACCATTTCTGTATTTCTTGTTTCCTCTTACTGTGTTCCTCGTGTCTGTGATCACGTGGATAATCTCGTGTGGAGCTTTATGTTCAGCTGAGCGTCGCTCTCACACATCCAGGAAAGCAGATCCTCATATTGTGGTGATTTTGATCATCACTCTGCTGGTGCTTTATGTGTATCTGACTGTGTTTGTCTTAGATTGGTACATTATACATTCACATGTGCTCAAAATTGTTTTGAATTCTTCAGGGGCCCTGATGAGTGTGAGGCTGATCTCAGACCCTCTGCTGTGTGTCCTGGTCTGCAGGCAGAATCTCAGAGTCTAAACATCAGATCAGTGAAGTCAGAGTTATCAGCCCCCAGTTTATTATTTATCCCCAATTTCTGTTTAGCGGAGAGCAGATTTCTCCAGCACATTTCTAATCATAACAGTGTTAATAATTCACCTCTAATCACTGATTTATTTTCTCTGTCATGATGACAGTAAATAATATTAGACTAGATATTCTTCAAGACACTTCTATACAGCTTAAAGTGACATTTAAAGGCTTCACTAGGGTAATTAGGGTAACTAGGCAGGTTAGGGTAATTAGGCAAGTTATTGTATGATGATGGTTTGTTCTGTGGACTATCGGAAATATATATATGGCTTAAAGGGGTTTATAATTAGAGTAATAACTTGTCCTTAAAATGGTGTTTAAGTGTGCTTTCACATGTGTAGTTCTCTTCATTTGGTCTGGATCAAGGGTAATAAATGATCATTGTTGCATTTTCTGCCGTCTTTGGGTGGTTTTCACACCACACTGCTGGATTTGGTCCGAACCAGTTGAAACGAACCAAAATGCAGTCATGTGACAAAACCCACATCTCTCATTGGCCAGATGTTGTTGAATATATTTCCTAAACTGCTTATTGATTGGTCAGAATTCACGTGCGGGAAAATGCCAATGAACTCCCGCAAGTAAACAAAACCGGCAGACACAACATGTGGCTTACTCTGGAGGGGCGACTGCGCTGCTGATTGTATCTGCTTTAGACAAACTGTACATTTCCAGAATGAAGCGCGGCGGCGGCTGGAAAACAGTGTTTATTGTGTCGCTCGTCACTTCAGGAGGAGGCGTGAATTCATTCAGCTAAACTGCGACATGCTCATGTTGCGGAAATATTACCAACGATCCATCAGGTGATGTTTTCCCTTCTCTCTCTCTCTCTCTCTCTCTCTCTCTCACTCTCTCTCTCTCTCTCTCTCTCTCTGTTGGTAAAGCATGTCTACAAATATTTTTCCTCCATATCCCATAATGCACAGCACATCGGCCTAGGGCAGCTGGATTAGTCCAAAAGGCGCAGTACTTTTTGCGGTTGGACCTGTTTTAGTACGGATCATATTCTCACCACAAACGAACCGCTCCAGGGTTCGTTTGAAAGCGTACTGAGAGCACCTCTTCAAGCAGGTCTCAGTACGCTTATTTGGTCCGCTTTTGGTGCGCACTCGAGTACGATTGCTGCATTCACACCTGCCCAAACCAACCGCACCAAAAGGGGAAACAAACTCTAGTGCGATTCAATCCAACTAAATAAGGCAGGTGTGAAAGCACCCTAAAAAACTAAAAATGTCTTTTATTCTAGCTGTAATAGGGTTTTTGATCTACTTTTGGTTGAATTTTCAGAAATAAAGGTGCAGAGGCTGTACACTTCTGTAAATACACTTTAGGTTATTTTTTAAGTGACCAATATGAGCCTGTAGATATAAATGTGTGCCTTTTGAAAAGGTTTGAAGGTAAGATGATGTGTTCATGTAAGAAAAACACGTAATTCATCATATCAGACTTTTCCGTTTTGCTGAGGAAAACATTTAGATAAGCTGCAGATGTGAGTAAAGCTGATGTCTGATTAAAACCAGTGAGTGAGAGATGTTGCAATACAAGCGAAATCAACATAAAACACTTCATTAAGAATTTGAGATATTCCTAAAGTTACTCAGTAAAACCACAGTCAGAGCTGAGATAGGAGAGCCGAGATCAAACCAGCGGATAAACTGGAAACCAGCAGCAGATAACAGAGCAGAAGACACAGGAGCAGAGCAGAACTCAGTCATCATTGGGGACGTTGTTCTGCCGTGAACACAGCGCTGTAGAAATCTCCTGAATATATCAAGGTAAGACAGAGCTGTTGTTAGTGTTTGACTGTAAGTCATTAAAGATGAACTGAATGTAACACAGACTAGAATGCAGGAATGTTTTCAGCCGGATGATTCTGACTTGTTGGACTTTTAGCTGCTGTTATGAGCTTTGTGTCTTCTGAAAGCTGCTCAGCATTTATTCAGCGCTCACACTTTACACTCACTCATGCGCTCGCGTGTGTTCACAGATGAACAACACAGAGACAAACTGGGAAATTATTTATCCATTTGATTGGAGGTTTAGACCTGAACTGCTGGATTTAAAGATCAGATCCTTCATCTTCATCATCATCGGTGTGTCTGCAGGTCTACCAGCTCTTGTTTGGTCTGTCGGTGAACTGATTGAGCACAGAAGGAATGGACACCGTATTTCAGTCTTCATCATCCTCCTCCTCCTCACTGACTTCACTGAGCTTTACTTGAGTCCCTGCATACTGATCAAAGATTTCTTTAATGAGTACCCATGGTGTACAGATAGGTCTTGTTTATTTTTTAAGTCTTTATGGCGGACTTCAAGAGTGTGTGGTCTCCTCCTGAATCAGCTGGTGGCGCTAGAGGGGATTCTCTCAGTCAGATATCCGCTGTACACTGCTGCTGTTTTCTCCTCACGCTGGTTCAGACTCTTCTACATACTTGCGCTTCTCTGTATCATCATCTGTGGATTTTATTTGTTTTATTCAAATATGTTCAGAACATATGTCTATGTATTTGCTGTTCCTGTGTTAATCGTGTCTGTGATCACGTGGATAATCTCTTGTGGAGCTTTATGTTCAGCTGAGCGTCGCTCTCACACATCCAGGAAAGCAGATCCTCATATTGTGGTGATTTTGATCATCAGTCTGCTGGTGCTTTATGTGTATCTGACTGTGTTTGTCTTGCGTGGGCACTTTTTACATTCACATGTGCTCAAAATTGTTTTGAATTCTTCAGGGGCCCTGATGAGTGTGAGGCTGATCTCAGACCCTCTGCTGTGTGTCCTGGTCTGCAGGCAGAATCTCAGAGTCTAAACATCAGATCAGTGAAGTCAGAGTTATCAGCCCCCAGTTTATTATTTATCCCCAATTTCTGTTTAGCGGAGAGCAGATTTCTCCATCACATTTCTAATCATAACAGTGTTAATAACTCATCTCTAATAACTGATTTATTTTCTCTGTCATGATGACAGTAAATAATATTAGACTAGATATTCTTCAAGACACTTCTATACAGCTTAAAGTGACATTTAAAGGCTTCACTAGGGTAATTAGGGTAACTAGGCAGGTTAGGGTAATTAGGCAAGTTATTGTATGATGATGGTTTGTTCTGTGGACTATCGGAAATATATATATGGCTTAAAGGGGTTTATAATTAGAGTAATAACTTGTCCTTAAAATGGTGTTTAAGTGTGCTTTCACATGTGTAGTTCTCTTCATTTGGTCTGGATCAAGGGTAATAAATGATCATTGTTGCATTTTCTGCCGTCTTTGGGTCGTTTTCACACCACACTGCTGGATTTGGTCCGAACCAGTTGAAACGAACCAAAATGCAGTCATGTGACAAAATCCACATCTCTCATTGGCCAGATGTTGTTGAATATATTTCCTAAACTGCTTATTGATTGGTCAGAATTCACATGCGGGAAAATGCCAATGAACTCCTGCAAGTAAACAAAACCGGCAGACACAACATGTGGCTTACTCTGGAGGGGCGACTGCGCTGCTGATTGTATCTGCTTTAGACAAACTGTACATTTCCAGAATGAAGCGCGGCTGCGGCTGGAAAACAGTGTTTATTGTGTCGCTCGTCACTTCAGGAGGAGGCGTGAATTCATTCAGCTAAACTGCGACATGCTCATCTTGCGGAAATATTACCAACAATCCATCAGGTAATGTTTTCCCCCCTCTCTCTCTCTCTCTCTCTCTCTCTCTCTCTCTCTCTCTCTCTCTCTCTGTTGGTAAAGCATGTCTACAAATATTTTTCCTTCATATCCCATAATGCACAGCGCATCGGCCTAGGGCAGCTGGATTAGTCCAAAAGGCGCAGTACTTTTTGCGGTTGGACCTGTTTTAGTACGGATCATATTCTCACCACAAATGAACCGCTCCAGGGTTCGTTTGAAAGCGTACTGAGAGCACCTCTTCAAGCAGGTCTCGGTACTCTTATTTGGTCCGCTTTTGATGCGCACTCGAGTACGATTGCTGCATTCACACCTGCCCAAACCAACCGCACCAAAAGGGGAAACAAACTCCAGTGCGATTCAATCGAACTAAATAAGGCAGGTGTGAAAGCACCCTATAAAACTAAAAATGTCTTTTATTCTAGCTGTAATAGGGTTTTTGATCTACTTTTGGTCAATTTTCAGAAATAAAGGTGCAGAGGCTGTACACTTCTGTAAATACACTTTAGGTTATTTTTTAAGTGACCAATATGAGCCTGTAGATATAAATGTGTGCCTTTTGAAAAGGTTTGAAGGTAAGATGATGTGTTCATGTAAGAAAAACACGTAATTCATCATATCAGACTTTTCCGTTTTGCTGAGGAAAACATTTAGATAAGCTGCAGATGTGAGTAAAGCTGATGTCTGATTAAAACCAGTGAGTGAGAGATGTTGCAATACAAGCGAAATCAACATATAACACTTCATTAAGAATTTGAGATATTCCTAAAGTTTCTCAGTAAAACCACAGTCAGAGCTGAGATAGGAGAGCCGAGATCAAACCAGCGGATACACTGGAAACCAGCAGCAGATAACAGAGCAGGAGACACAGGAGCAGAGCAGAACTCAGTCATCATTGGGGACGTTGTTCTGCCGTGAACACAGCGCTGTAGAAATCTCCTGAATATATCAAGGTAAGACAGAGCTGTTGTTAGTGTTTGACTGTAAGTCATTAAAGATGAACTGAATGTAACACAGACTAGAATGCAGGAATGTTTTCAGCCGGATGATTCTGACTTGTTGGACTTTTAGCTGCTGTTATGAGCTTTGTGTCTTCTGAAAGCTGCTCAGCATTTATTCAGCGCTCACACTTTACACTCACTCATGTGCTCGCGTGTGTTCACAGATGAGCATCACAGAGACAAACTGGGAAATGGATTACCCACTTAGATGGAAGTTGATACCTGAAGAGCTGGAGTATAAGATCAGATCCTGCATCTTCATGATCATCGGTGTGTCTGCAGGTCTACCAGCTCTTGTTTGGTCTGTCGGTGAACTGATTGAGCACAGAAGGAATGGACACCGTATTTCAGCCTTCATCATCCTCCTCCTCCTCACTGACTTCACTGAGCTTTTCTTGAGCCCCTATCTGCTCATTAAAGATCTCTTAGACGAGTTCATGTGTTATGTGGATTGGAGATGTTGGATGCTTTGGTATTCATGGTGGTCTCCAAGAGTGTGTGGTCTCCTCCTGAATCAGCTGGTGGCGCTAGAGGGGATTCTCTCAGTCAGATATCCGCTGTACACTGCTGCTGTTTTCTCCTCACGCTGCTTCATCATCTTCTACATACTTGTGCTTCTCTGTTTCATCATCAGTGGGTTTTTAGTTATGACAGGAATATATTACAAAGCATTTTCTCTTTCTGTCTTCCTCGTGTCTGCGATCATGTGGATAATCTCGTGTGGAGCTTCATGTTCAGCTGAGCGTCGCTCTCACACATCCAGGAAAGCAGATCCTCATATTGTGGTGATGTTCATATTCAGTCTGCTGGTGCTTTATGTGCATACTGCACTTTCCTTTACTTCACATTCAGGTGTGCTCAGTACTGTTATAAATTCTTCAGGGTTCCTGATGAGGTTGAGGCTGATCTCAGACCCTCTCCTGTGTGTGCTGGTCTGCAGGCAGAATCTCAGAGTTCAGACATCACCAAACCCTGAAGAAACCAGAGTAGCCTGAGCAGATCTGCCAGAATGTGATGTTTCTGTCGTGTTTCTCTGACTTATTTCAAGTCAATTAATGCATAAAGCACATCTGAAAACACTATTGAGGTGAAGTTGGTTTTATATTTGGATATTCAGACATCCTCCTGACTGTTCTTTGTTAATTCTAAATAGGGAAATCATATAAGCAGCCAATGACTATTAAAGTACAGCATTGATCACAGTCAAATAAAGTGTTAATGTTGTTTTTAAGTCATACCTGCATGCCATTTTAGGCCGAATATGAACGAATGTGCGAATATAAAACCAACTTTACCTCAATGAAAACACGAGTGTGCACCAAAGTGCTGTACAAGGCCAATGAGCGAAGAAACTAAACAACACATAATTAACAGACTGAACACATTAAACAACAACAACAAACACAATAACCAAATGCCACTCAATACAAACAAGTCTTCAACTGGGATTTAAAGGTTTAAATAAATATTTAAGTTTAGGTTTAACTTTATTTGTCCCCGAGAGGAAATTTGTCTTGGGCATAAAATGTGCTACAACATTGTCTAAACAGACAGTAAAAATAAATAAAACAAAACAATTAAGAACAAACAGTTAAGAACATACATTGTTTACAGAGTAAGACCGTATATAAATATAAATATATAAAACACCGAACCCAGTCAAGTGTTAGTGTACTGCAGGAGCAGTGTTATTGGTAGAGTTCAACAGTTTTATGGAGGTAGGAACAAACGAAAGCTTCAGTCTATTAGTTTTACACATTGGAATTCTCAGTCTTTTTCCTGATGGTAACAGCTGATATTCACTGAAAAGGGGATGTTTAGAATCAGTGCTAATACGTATTGCTCTTTTTATAGCCGCCTGTTCGTATAGAGTCTGGATGGGCTCATATTGTTTTATCCCTATAATTTTCATGGCTGTTTTTTGTATATGAACCAATTTATTTTTCAACTGAACAGACAGGTTTCCAAACCAGACTGTGATTCCATAGCGAATAAGACTCTCAAACATAGCTGAGAGAAAAACAAGCAAGATATGGCTACCCACCCCATACAATCTCAGCCTTCTTATATTAATTTCAGTATTAGCCTGTTTTAAAGGGCACCTAGGTTACCCATTTTTTTCAGATTTAATATAAGTCTTTTGCGTCTCTAGAATGTGTGTATAAAGTTTCAGATCAAAATACCCATCAGATTTTTCATTATACCTTTTACAAGATGCTGTTTTATACTGATTTCCAGCAGGGGGTGGTTTTGTCGTACTGCGCCTTTAAGACGAGTTTTTCCCGCCCACTGTTTCTACATGCCTCCTCCCTCAGCTGCGTCAGACAACAGACAGACTTAAAGGAAGAAGGTCTCACGTAGCGTTTGTGAGATACTACAGTAAAAACTAACCCTTACTAATCAGTATTGTGAAGTTGCATTGATGAGTCACACACAATATCGTTACGCGCACGCACACACGCACACACACGCAGACAGACAGAGCGCGCTTAGCTTAGTTAAGGCTAACCTCAAGTACTGTGTGGATCTCTGTTATGCTAATGCACAAAATAAACCTGATTTAACTTCCACAAACCGGGATTGAAGCGTCTTCTTTTATAATTGTTCTGACACGCGGCTGTGCTGATGAAGTAAAGCTGAAGTAAAACGCTGTAATTAATTACACACATACTCTGTTTTAAAACACTTTAAACATGTGAAACTCACTCTTAATCACATTTGATGATGATTGCTGATCCTGGCGAACAGAACAGACCTTTTATTCCCGGTTGCCTTGCGTATGTCTGCCTGGTCTTGTTGACATAGACACGCGACTACCGGAACATGTTAATGCGCGCAGCTGTCAATCAATTAAGTGGGCGGGGGAATCGCACATCTACGTAATGGTGCGATCGATTTGAAAACAGCTCCAATTGGCCGACCCTTTTTTTTGTAGTTAAATTGAAAAAAAAAAAAGCACTGGGTGTGTTCATATCCCCCCAGTATGACGGTCTATACACTATACCAACACACAGATCTGTCCAAACAGCTTGAAAAGTAGATTTTTTACCATAGGTGCCCTTTAATATTGAAGTACATCCTTGATTTATAATCATTATCCTGTAAACTATCATTATAATCATACTGTATGTTTCTCACTGTTTTTCTGATCCGAATAAAACACATTTCTGTCTTGACATTATTCAGACACTCATGCGGAGAGTAGTTTGGGTTCATCAACACTTTTATAGCTCGTACACTCATAAACCTCTTCATGGACTCCACATGTCATTCAGTCAATGTAAATGAATGCTTTTAGATGTGTTGGAGGTTTAAAATGCATTTATAGACTGTCAATTAAAGTGATAATTGAGTTAGCTTACTTGTGTGAGCTGTACTTCTTTCTTCTTCACGTGTTTTTGGAGGCTGAGTGGCTGTAATATTACAGAAGCTGTACAACGCCACCACCTGCTGGACAACAGTGAAAACGAGGAGAGACAGAAAATACCATCAATGGCTGGGAAGAGTTGAGGAAAAGTTGAGGAAATAGATTAACTTAATTAGTATTTAGGTACAATATCCGGCTCTTTTAATATATAACGTAATATCTAGGAAATGTAGAATTCCTGATATTCTTTCTTAGGTGATGCTGATAAACAGTAATGCAACTTCAATTAGAATCAACTTAAATCAATCGCCACTTAAAGAAATACAAGACAAAATGCCTCAACAAGTTAATGTTTATTTCATAAAGAATGTATTAGAGGGTTAAATGAATATTTGTCACCTGTTACAGTTGGAACAAAACTGCAGGAATGTGTCACAATCCCAGCAGGAATTAGACGTTAATATTAGGTAAGATTTAGGTCGTGATGTTGGGTGATCAAAATTCAACGTGTCTAAGGACAACGTTACTTTGATGTCCAATAACAATGTCAAGGGAGACACGATTGATAAGCAGTTAGCATTGTTGAATCACAGCAAGAAAGATGCTGGTTCAAGTCCCGGCTGGGTCAGTTGGCGTTTCTCTGTGGAAATATTTCATATGCTTAGGCCTAAACTTGACATGAACAGTAAACGTTACCTTTAAATCTGATTGGCTGACTGGAATGTTGTTCCAGGATCAACATAGATGTTAATGCAGGATCATGTCCAACTTGATGAAATCAGATTGTCGTACAATACACACATTTCTGAATCAACCAAATTAAAAATATTCACAATAAGCTGTTCTTATATGTGCCTATACTACACAGTATTTGTTCTATACACCATTTTTACCATTTACACCATAAATATCAAGCCATTTAGGTTGTCATTTACATTGCTTCCGCACACACTTACAGTATTTTCGGTTCATCAGATGCTTTGTATGTTTTTCAACATGCAGCTTTTGCCTCATTACAAATATACACACGTGTCTGTTGGTTTAAAAACTTGTCAAACTTCACAACATACACATTAAACTGACAATACATACATTTAAAGAGACCTTATGGCTCTTTGGGAGGCATTAAATACATGTTTAATCCGTATATCCAGCATTTTGCAATCTGACAAGCTATGAAATACTTTGTGATCAAAACTGCTCTGTTACGCTAACTTAAAAGCTACCCCATTTTCACAATAGGAGTCCTGCATGTTAGGTGGCACTATTAGTCACCTCACTACAAGAAAGTCACTGGTTCGAGTCCTGGCTGTGGCAGTTGGCATTTTTGTATGAAGTTTGCATGCTCTCTCAGTGTTGTAAGTGAATTGGGTTAAACTAAATTGGTCATAGCGTATGAATGAGAGAGTGTATCTGTGTTTCCTAGTATTGGGTTGTGGCTGGAAGGGCATCCGCTGCGTAAAACATATGCTGGAATAGTTGGTGGTTCATTCCACTGTGGCGACCCCTGATAAATAAGGGACAAAGTCGAAGGAAAATGATTGAGTAAGTTCTGCATTTTTCCGTAAGTGTATATTATAAGCTCAGATAAACATTATAAGAATATCATTGTTGTAATCTCAATAGGAAACCTTGTGGCCAATCAAACACTGCCTGGTGTGTGCATGTTAATAGATCGCTGGAGTTGGTTTTTATTGCCATTGTGTTTTTACACTCATGGGATTTGCATGAGATTGATGAAGCAATGTTTTCCAATAGTATCTGGATGCAGCCTTTATGATGCAAGCTGAGACTGCATCACTCAGCGATGCAATGTCAGACTCGATGCACTCAATTGAATGAGTGACGTCACTGTGACGGGTAGGGTTAGGGGTGGGGTTAGGTGAGCGCATTAAAAAGCATTGGATGCAGCTCAGATTGCACTGCACCGAGTCTGCAGCCAGACCCCTCTCATGTTTTCTGAGGTCATTTCCAAGTACTGAATATTATTCAGCAATGTCTAAGTATAGATTTGGCACCTGTATTAAACATTTCTACATTAAATGATCACGGTATGATCACGGTAACACTTGATTTTGATGGTCCTTTTGAGTATTAGCAGACTCTCTGCTTAATATCTGTTGATTCCATACCTGCCAACACTCCCGTTTTTCCCGGGAGTCTCCCGTATTGTTCTGTGTCCTGGAAAACTCCGGGTTCAGTGTGCACACCAAACCCAACGTGCAACCATCTTCATACCCACTCCCCCCTAAGGGTGTCACGATTTCTGAGACCCGTCGACAGAACTTTCCAGTGAGTTACGTTGACAACGTTCGTGTTGTTGACAAAAAACACAGTTTTGCAAGCTCTGCTATGTACGTATTAGGGTTCGTCCGATAGACAACACCGGCATCGCGATCCTCCGCCCGCCCCCGTTGCAAATCCGCTCGCGAAAAGTTCACACTCAGGCCCTGTTTACACTGTCTTTGTTTTTAAATTGCATTTTAGAACGACAACGATTTGACATCCACAGTGGCGTGTAGCATTTCTGAGCAGCCCTCCTTCCTCTCTACCTCTGAAAATGCACATCACGTGACCACACACACACAGACGCACACACAGCCATGCGCTCGAGACAGCAGGTCCAGGCAGTCAGAGGACTGCTTCAATCTTTCACTCACTTGTACTTCGTCATTTTAGCGAACACCTCAGATACTGTTGGCTGGTTCCTGTTGGTTGTGCGTCTTTTTTACCGACGCCATTATAACGACACAGATCACTGCCTATTCACGAGTCCCGCAGAAAAAGTGTTTGACAGGTGGTAATTATGTGTGTATCTTGCCTTTATTCATTTACTGTATGATTTGTTTATGCGTAAAACAAAGACCATGCAGGTCAGGTAGTTTAAACGGTAGGCTACTAATAATTAATTAGTTATTAATTAATTAATTATTCATAATCGAAAATCAAACCGTGACCTTAGAATCGAAAATGTAATCGAATTGAGGATTTGGAGGATCGTGACACCCTTACTCCACGCTCTTCAGTTCGTGCACACCTTTCCCCCGCTCTTCACTTTACGCACACCACCGGAGAAAATCTCCCGGACTTTACACTGCAAAAAATGCTTTTCTTGCTTAGATTTTTGGTCTTGTTTCTAGTCTAAATATCTAAAATGTCTTATATCAAGAAGCATTTTCTAGACAAGCAAAACATATTGTCTTGTTTTGATAAATAATATGCCAAAATTAGGTGAGTTTTTCCTTAAAACAAGCAAAATAATCTGCCAATGGGGTGAGCAAAATAATCTTGTTTTTTCTTTTGACGTAAGAATATTTTGCTGACCCCATTGGAAGATTATTTTGCTTGTTTTAAGGAAAAACTCACCTAATTTTGGCATATTATTTCTGAAAACAAGACTATATGTTTTTCTTGTCTAGAAAATGCTTCTTGATTTAGGAATTTTAAGATATTTGGACTAGAAACAAGACAAAAAATCTAAGTAAGAACAGCAATTTTTGCAGTGTATGATCCGAATGTTGGCAGGTATGGTCGATTCTGCTTCTTCAATAAACATTTAACTGACTATAAGAAACTTTTCAAGTACATGTAAGCTTACACTAACCCTAACCCCAACCTAACAGTCTACTTACAATCTAATGAAAATTAGTTGGCTTGTAGATGCAGTGTAGCTTAACAATCAACATAAAGTGTGACTATGACCACAATCAGCCCACCAGATCTACTCAGACTACTCTGCTTTCTTCAGGGTTTGGTGGTGTTTGAACACTGAAATTCTGCCTGCAGACCAGCACACACAGGAGAGGGTCTGAGATCAGCCTCAAACTCAACAAGAAGTGGGTTACAGATCCAAGGATAATAACGGGCAGATACAGCACTAGTAGAGTTAATATGAAAATCACCAAAATATGACGATCTGTTTTCCTGGAAGATAGCGAGTGACGTTCGGCAGAGCATGACGCTCCACAAGACATTATCCATGTGATCACGGACACGAGGAACACAAAAAAAGAAAACAAGAAGGCATTTCTTTCTCTAAAGCAAAACGAGATGCTAAGACAGAGTAACACAAGTATATAGAAGATTCTGGAACAAGATGAGGAGAAAGCAGCAGCCGTGTACAGCGGATATCTGACTGAGAGAATCCCCTCTAGCGCCACCAGCTGGTTCAGGAGGAGACCACAGACTCTTGCAGATGACCATAAAGACCAAACGATCCAACATGTCCAATCTGTGCAGCTCAGGAGCTCGTTTAAGACAAGTTTGATCAGTAAGTAGGGAGTCAAGAAAAGCTCAGTGAAGTCAGTGAGGAGGAGGAGGATGATGAAGACTGAAGTACGCTGTCCATTCCTTCTGAACTGGATTAATTCATTGAGAGACCAAGCAAGAGCTGGTATGCCTGCAAGCGCACCAGTGATGATGAAGATGGATAATCTGACCTTCATCTCCAGCAGTTCAGGTGAAAACATCTGAATAAAGGGAATCATCTGAAAATATAAGTGAGGATATAAGGCAGGGGTCACCAAACTTGCTCCTGGAGGTCTGGTGTCCTGCAGATTTTAGCTCCAACCCTAATCAAACACACCTGAACAAGCTAATCAAGGTCTTCCCTGCTGAAAAATCCAACTTAAACCAGCCTAGGCTAGTTGGCTGGTTTTAGCTGGTCGACCAGGCTGGTTTTAGAGGGGTTTTGGCCACTTCCAGGCTTGTCTCCAGCCATTTCCAGCCTGGTCTTAGCTGGTCAGGCTGGGAGATGACCAGCTAAAACCAGCTTGACCAGCCTAGTCAATCTGGGAGCCCAGCCAAAACCAGCTATATCCAGCTTAATCCAGGCTGGTTTAAGCTGGATTTGGCTGGTCATTTTCCAGCCTGACCAGCAAAGACCAGGCTGGAAATGGGTGGAAACAAGCCTGGAAAAACCCCTCTAAAACCAGCCTGCTCAACCAGCTAAAACCAGCCAACCAGCCTAGGCTGGTTTAAGCTGGATTTTTCAGCAGGGTTACTAGGTATACTTGAAACATCCAGGCAAGTGTGTTAAGGCAGGTTGGAGCTAAACCTTGCAGGCACACCAGCCCTCCAGGACCAAGACTGGAGACCCCTGATTTAAGGAAACAAACTGGTATCTCTGAATAAATGTTGAGCAACTTTAAAAGACTATAATGACAATTGAACACAAACTAGTCAGAATTATAGCGCTGAAAACATTTACGTCAAATCTAAAGACTTAAAATAAACAACCGTGTCTTACCTTAATATTTGTTGCGTAGACTTCTTTGACAAGAATTTCAGAGTTCAAGTCAGAAGACCATGTCTCATGTTGGTTGATTTCTTCTCTGGTTCTGAGTCTTTCTCTTCTTCCTTTTTTTCTATGTCTTCCTGTTTCTGGTTTTTGGTCTTATCTAAAATGTGCTGATGTGATCAATATCTGAGCCCTCCCTGTCATTTTACCAAGAAGTGTGGAAATGTTTAACCACAATCTTTCAAAAACTAGCATCATTTCAGTGGCAGATTTGTACCTTTCAGCACCTCTAGAACTTTGTTAAATGTAGTAATATTGTAAATAAAATTCTACTAAACTTTTGCTGGTCTAAGAAGTATGACCACATTAGACCAGTTCTGTCAACATTGCATTGGCTTCATATTAAACATTATATACGATTGAATTATCTGCTGGTTTGATCGAAGCTCCCATATCTGAGCTCTGACTTTGGTTTTAACAAGAAGAGCAATAATCTTTCATCACTGTGCTTCTGACAAGTATCTTCAATAATACAACATTTCTTTGATTTTTAAAACACACTGTAGACTGCTTAAAGAGCCCCTATTATGGGTTTTTGAAAATGCCCCATCCATGTAGTGTGTAACACAGCTCTAAGTGAAGTGAAGTATCCAGCTAAGGCTTAAATCTGTTAGTGTAAAATGTTTAAAACTGTTGATTCATCTATAAAAGAGTCGACTCATAGTGCTTCAAACGAGTCGCCTTGATACCGAGTCATTAGGTGTTTCGCCATGACGTACGAACGAAACCAAGTTATTCACGTGCACGCGCAAACCTGGGAGATTTCAAACCTGCGGCCCCGCCCTCTAACACACAAACCCCCACATACACACACACAAACATGCCGGTGGATTGAAGTCAAACTGCAGATGGATATTATCGAGTCTCTACCCAAAGATGAACCCTCAGCATTACAACCAAGCAGTTGGAAACTACTGGAAACTACATGCTACAAAGAATACTTCATCTGCGTTTGTTAAAGGAAGGATCAGTAAAGAGTAACTTACTGATGGACGTCAGGATGGGTTTCTTCCATTTCTCAAGTGTAAGTACTTGCGATTTAAGTTGTTGCCTCGTTGACTCGAGCTTGCAAATGTGTTAGTTGTGATTTGTTACTTGTAACCGCGTGTACTGTATCAGGTTAACTCGCTATGTTCTCTTATCGCGTGGAAAGCCACGTTAAAAACACGACGCGTGCTGCTTTGTTTACGGAGCGGTAGTGTGTGTGTGTGTGCGTGTGCACGATCTGTCGTCCAGAGGTGTGTGTGTGTGTGTGTTTGTGTGTGTGTGTGTGTGCGCGTTGTCGTCCGGAGGAGGGTTAAGTGTTTGTGTGTGTGTGTGTGCGCACGTTGTCGTCCGGAGGAGGGTTAAGTGTTTGTGTGTGTGTGTGTGCGCTCGCATGCAAGGACGAGGGCAATATGTATATGTGTGTGTCTGTGAAAAGAGCAGAGTGAGACAAGCTAGAAGATCTCCTCAACTGTTTTTGGAGTTTTTGCTCAATAAAATAGTCGTTGGTATTTTCAAGTCCATCGTCTGTATTTACATTGACCCACTGGCAGCTAAAATCCACGCCTACACTATGGAGCGCGTATGAACTGTGACTACGTTTATATTGCTGATTAGCTATTGGGCATTTCACTCTCTGACTGAAGGCAGTCGACCAATCGCAACAGACTGTCATTGGTCCAATCAGCGCAGATTGGCTTCGCGCTAAGGAGGGGTTTGGGAACAAATGAATCACTGGACGATTCATACAGGAGTCGCTGGGATAATCAGGTAAAAATAAATGCAGATTATAAGACCAGGAAAGTGTTTTGACCTTGCATGCATATTAGACTGTTGCTGGAGACCCTTACAATCAAGATATGACCCTATTTCATGTATAATATGGGCTCTTTAATAGCTTTATTCTTAAATATGCCGTTTTTATACGGGGTACTAAGTAAAATCAAAAAGCAAAACAGCTTTAAATTTTCCATTTACAGTTTCAAAAAGGAACACAGTTTTAACACCTTTACTAAAAGACAGGAAACTCAACTCAGCCCCTAAATATGCATCGTATCAAAGCTACATCTAGATCGAGAGATGAAGCTGAAAGAAGAGATATACACTTTTTTTTTTATTAATTGTATTTTATTGGATTTTTCAAGAACAACCACAAAGACACACATACATATATATACACACATACACAAACACACACAACACTAGGCACTGTCTCGGACAAATCCCATACAATGAGTCAATGAACAAATAGCAATGACATCCCAGTTTAGCAACAGAAAATAGAATAAAGAAGTAAAATGAAATAATTAAATATGTAAAATAAGTAAATTAAGTCTCTGAAGTATCCTCAGAGGTTGAGTGGCTGGTTTGCTCATCCAGATAGTTTAGAAATAAACCCCAAACACCGAAAAATTTGTCAATAGAGTGAGTCCTCAGAGATCTCAGTCTTTCAATCTGTATTCCCGAAGTCATGTCTGCTATCCACATTTGAAATGTAGGAGGTGAAGATGACTTCCAATGTCGGAGCAAAAGCCTTTTGGCCACAATCATACCTAAAGACAAAGACTGCTGGAGGCCATGTGGGAAATGAGTAATGTGTTGTGAATATCCAAAAATAGCACGTTCTGCATCAGGTGGTAAAGATTTGCCATAAGCTTTAGAGTACCAATCGAATATGCTTGACCAACATGTATATAACAAAGGGCAGAACCAGAAAGCATGGGAAGTTGTGTCTTCTGTCACTTTGCACCTGTCACATAATGGTGATATGGAGGGAAAAACCTTATGCAACCTGGCTTTAGTATCATGTAACCGATGGATAACCTTAAATTGGACCAATTGAAGTCTACTGTTCACCGAACAGGACCGTATCATCTCCAGGCATTTATCCCATGTGTATGCAGAAATTTCAGACCCTTTCTCCCAGGCAGCTTTGAACCTTTCAGTGGAAGCTACACCATAGCTATCGAATAAACCAACAAATTTAGAGACAAGATGCCTGGAATTTGGAGGGTCTAAAAAGACATCAAAAAAAGCATGCTTCTCAAGAGGCAGTGGCGCCCCCAGAAAATTTTCTTAGGGGTGGCCAGAAGAGGCCGCACCAAATCTTGGGGTGGCACACAAAAAAAAAAAAAAATTAGTATAATGTTATATTTTTGTTTTTGGTAAATGAAATAATGTAGTTTTTATTCATTTAAATAATCCTTCTTGAAATATTGCAATTTATTCCTTGAAATAATTTAGGAAGTACATGTGCAAACCAAATAAAACCTATGTTCAGTATAAAAACACTTTTCATATAAAACGTATAATATTTATATAAATAAGTATAATAAATAATATTTATGTTACAATAGGGTGGAGTGACAGAGAAAACTGGAGGTAAGATCCACAATGCAGTTTTATTCAGCGTTAGGCAAGCAATGATCAAACAGTTACAAACGGGTCTATTCAGGCAGTCCAGAATCGTAGTCGTATAAACAGGCAATAGGTCGTAAGGCAGGCATCTAAACAGGATAACAAGGATGAACAAGGCTAGGGTCTAAATACGGAGATGAACAAGACAGGGAGAAATGCGTTGTGATGTCACTAGCTGTAAACAAGATGGGTGAAAAACTGGATGGGGGAATGAGTGGCTTATGAAGGGTGTCTAATCAGTCTCTGAACAAGGATCAGCTGGTGAGAATGTAATCAGTCTTGATGAGTGAGCATGTGTGAGTGTGACCGGAGAGCATGTATGCATATGTAGTCCAGGGGAAGGCGGAAGTGTAGTCCATGGTGTTCGTGTGAGAACCAGCGTTCTCTGGAGAGCGATCGCTGGTTGTGTGACAATTAACTTATTCTTTCATATTTGTTAACTAATGCATTAAATAACTCTTTAAATGTAACTATGAGAAAGAATATTAATTAAAAGTGCAGCTTGATTGACATTAACTTCTCAGTTTATCTTTATGTCATGACTTTACTTGGATGGACACATTATTATTATTATTGACTCTTTCTTAAAAACTTGAACTCCTGTCTTTAAAATGATTATTATGATTTAGACAGTATTGCTTTTCAATGTAAATATGCACCTAACGGATGTGCAAGACCTTTACATTTACGCACAGGAGTTAATGCTATTTATTGGACCCTTTAAGTGCAAACATGCAGCATTTGAAAAGGTATTTTGCACTTTTATTTCTGAGCATGCAGAGATACAGTGTATTTCATTTATATAAATAGTCCATTAAAGTTATTTACAACACAAAAAGGCAACTAATAATTACATTAATAGAATAAATAAATAAATAAATGTTTAAAATCCCATCTATTATCAACTGGCTAGAATTTCAAGAATGTAATAGACGTGAAGAGCTCTTGTGTTTATATGCCAGGTCAGATTAAATGCAGATTGTTACACTGACAAGTTACTTAACTGGATGTTAACAAGAAACATGCAAAATAATTCAATATTTATTTATTCATAATACATATTTGAGGGGGAAAACATTCACATTTGTGTTTGTACACACTGCTAATGTAGTTCATGGATGTCTCATATGTTTTAAGTGGACATCATTTTAAACATTTATTAATTTAAGCAAATGCAAGTTACTTCCTAAAAGCAGCTAGAGTTACTTTTAACAGTGAAATATACATTAAAAACACATGTATAAACAATCATTTAAGTCAAATGTTTAGTACTTAAAGCAGTGCATTACATTTATGATGTTAAAGCTGTTTTATTATCAAACTTTATTAATTTACAGTCTAAAGGCTATCATGACAGTATATTCGAATGTTAAACATTCAATCAGCATTACTGTGAAAGCATCAGCTCATTTCAGATCTACTCAGGCTGAACTGAAGTCTCTTCAGGGTTTGGTGATGTCTGAACTCTGAGACTCTGCCTGCAGACCAGCACACACAGGAGAGGGTCTGAGATCAGTCTCAACCTCACCAGGAGCCAAGGAATATGTGAAAGAGTCACTTTATAACCTGAAGGTAAAGTAATGACACAAAAGAAGAGCATCAGCAGATTAAATACGAAAACCACCACAATATGAGGATCTGCTTTCCTGGATGTGTGAGAGCGACGCTCCGCTGAACATGAAGCTCCACAAGAGATTATCCACGTGATCACGGACACGATGAACACAGAAAGAGGAAATATATAGTGATATACTTCTGTCACACTTAAATAAAACCAAAAAAAATCACAGATGATGATACAGAGAAGCACAAGTGCGTAGAAGAGTCTGAACCAGCGTGAGGAGAAAACAGCAGCAGTGTACAGCGGATATCTGACTGAGAGAATCCCCTCTAGCGCCACCAGCTGATTCAGGAGGACACCACAGTCTGTTGAAGACCAACTTAAGGACTGAAAAACCCAGCATGTCCAATCCACATTCTCTGAAAGCTCATCTAAGAGATCTTTGATCAGCATGCAGGGACTCAAGAAAACCTCAGTGAAGTCAGTGAGGAGGAGGAGGATGATGAAGACTGAAATACGGTGTCCATTCCTTCTGTGCTCAATCAGTTCACCGACAGCCCAAAAAAGAGCTGGAAGACCTGCAGACACACCGATGATGCTGAAGATGCAGGATCTGATCTTTATATCCAGCTCTTCAGGTTTAAACCTCCATCTAAATGAGTAATCTAAATGCCAGTAGCTGCCTGTGTTGTTCATCTGTGAACACACAAGTATGTAAGATGAACATAATCTACACTGAATAAATGCTGAGCAGCAGTATAAAGGGATGTCTAGAGGTGAAGATAGCCTCTCTCTCTTACCTCGATATGTTCTGGAGATGTTTATTGTTTGACTTCTTCTCTCGGTCTGCCTGTGCTCTGCTTTTTCTTCCTCTTTTTCTTCTGCTGGTTTCTGGGTGTTGATTTATCTGCGGGTTTGATCTCAGCTCAGATATATGAGCTCTGACTGTGGTTTCAGTGAGAAGCATGACTTTTTGCCTCAAAGCGTAATGTGTAAAAGTAAATAAACACATTAAGAATTAAATGTGAAATTTCCTGCAGCTTAGGCTCTTATTTATGAGGCCACAGCGGAATGAACCACCAACTATTCCAGTATATGTTTTAAAACAGCACCCTTCCAGCCGCCACCCATTACTTGGAAACATCCACACACACACACACACACACACACACACACACACACACACACACACACACACACACACACTATGGACAATTTAGTTGATCAGTTCCCCTATAGCGCATGTGTTTGGACTGTGGGGGAAACAGGAGCACCCAGAGGAAACCCACACTGACACAGGGGAGAACATGCAAACTCCACACAGAAACGCCAACTGACCCAGCCAGCACTCGAATCAGCAACTTTCTTGCTGTGAGGCGACCACCGAGCCACCATGCCTCATATATACTGGTGTAATTTGTAATTCTTGTGAGAATTAAAGCCCAGTAGGAGCTGGAGATGAGATCTGTGACCACACTGAGCTCAAATTGGCCAATAAATGTAACAAGCAGACACCAGAGGAAGAGCACATTCTCACCCACAAGCAGCGATAGTGTCTGAACCACAGTCAAGAGCCCTGCGCATTACAGTTCACCAGATCAGCTAATCTATAATACAGCCAGGCTTTGGCACATATTTAACAACTAACATTCAAACTAGCAATATTTACATTGCGACTGATTAGTATTCTGTTCACACCAGATTTAAAGACATAATTTATAATATTAATTATGTGCTTTGGTAAATTCATGTCAAGAAAAGTATAGTGGCCACGCTTGAGCAAGTTACCTTTAAAATGTGTGTCAACAGAACACACTGAAAATAAACAAGAGATCTACCAATTCAGCCTATAACACAAATATAAGTTAAAAACAGAACATTAGTAAATAAAAATAACTGATTATAACAGTAATAAAATAACAGATTATCAAGAAATTGTTTTTATATTTGGATAATAAGGAGTGGGCATCATGGTGACTGTAGCGCGCAGTCTGACACAAAGGGATCCATTTGTAGTACTTTATTAAACACAGTTTAATAATAAACACACAGTACACACTGGTGTATGAACTCACATGAATCACAGGCTTATAAGGTCGATAGGCAGGCGGCTGGCATTCGTATGTAACAGTAGCAGGCATGGGTCAGGGGTAGGCAGCGAGAATCAAGATTGGTAAAACAGTCAGATATACAAGGCAGGCGACAGGCAAGACAAGGTTGAGGACAATCCACGTTGGCAACAGAAGGTCAGGCAAGAATAAATAACACTCAGTAATGTCAGCAGGGCAGAACAACACTTCGCAATGAAGCGAGAGCGAGAGCTGCTTTTATTTGTGTGTGTGAGCTGGGGAAACGAGTATCAGATGCAGTGTAATCAGCTGCCCGAATGGGTTTGTGGGTGATATAGTGTTCAATAGTCCGGTGATGGAGACCTCTGCTGGCCAGCGAGAGGAATGACTGGGATCGAGTCGATGACAGTGACGCAGTGAGTAGCACAATCTACCGCCAACAGTTGACTTTGACATTCTAGGAATAATCCATTGTCCGTAGTGGAGGTGAGGATCTGTAATACACCAGGAGCTCCTCAAATACTGGGCAGCTCAGTCGTTCAGGGCTTTGTAGGTATAAGATCTTCATTTATGCAATGTTTAATAGGGAGTCAATGCAATAGTGGAAGATCTGGAGTAATACGATCATACTTATTTGTTCTAGAAAGACTCTAGCAGCTGCATTTTGAGTTTGTTAATTAGGCCTGCAGAGCAAACAAATAATAATGCATTACAGTAATCTAACTGAGAGGTCATTAAAGCATGAATACGCTTTTCCTGCATTAGACATTGATAGCATGTGTTGAAGTTTGACAACATTTTAAAGATGAAAAAATGCAGCCTTACAAATCTGGCTGAAGATCAAGATCTCATCCTTACTGGTCGGGTCCAGGATTAGGTTGACCTCAGGGTAAGGAGAAACAGACTAACATGAGTGTAGATGCCGTTATATCCATCCTGGTTGATTGAACCTCAAGTTCCACTTTGGTCCTCCAAAACCTTTGTACCTCCCCATCTCTGCAGCTCCACTTCTCAAAAATAAAGATTTTAATTGTCATGACTGATCACTCAATGTAACCAGGAAGTCGGGTTACAACGGACTGAGGATCCACATGCTTTACTTAGAATTGTCAGACAGGCAATGGTCAATCACAGGAGCAAACAGGAACATACAGGGCAATACAGAAGTGTAGTCAAGTCACAGTCAAATGGTCGATTCAAACAACAGAAAATAATAAACAAGGCAAAGGGTCAAGGAACACGGACAGACTAGACTAGGAAACGCTTCATAGCGTAGCAATAACAAGACTCAGCAATGTGTGAGGGAATGTGAGCAGTGTATATAGTCAGTGCAATCAGTCTTTGATCAGCCTCCAGCTGTGTGTGTGTAATCATCGGTGATCGGAAACAGGTGTGTGTGAGGTGTGTGATAGGAGTTGTAGTTCATAAGGTGACAGAATTGTAGTTCAGGTGAATCCGGGATCACTGGTGATTGTGACATTTATAAAGACAAGAGATGATTTAAGATAATAATGAGGTTTTATTATCAAAGTGTCTTCAGTAAGAGCATGAAAACAGAAAAGCAGATATTTTAATAAAGTCGAGAACCAACAAATAATAAACACATTAGAGAATATAAATCCATTACATGCACATGCAGATCATTATTTGTAGAGGGAATTAAAGATTACTTTAAGATGATCATATAGCACACAAACAAACAGACTATACACTGACACATTAAATTAAACATTTATGCTGCATTTATACATGTTGATTACAGGTACTGTTTAATTCATTTAATTAATTACATTTTATACAATCTATTTATTGAAATGAGCTAATAATATACTTTCCAGCTGTACTGGTTATTATGACAGCAAATGCTTTTTACTGATGTTAATAAACTGAGATTTATAGTCTACATATAATGACAACCAGTTCATCCAACCAGATCTACTTAAACTGCTCTGGTCTCTTGAGGGTTTTGTGTTGTTTAAAGTCTGGGATTCTGTCTGCAGACCAGCACACACAGGAGAGGGTCTGAGATCAGCCTCACACTCACCAGGAGCCAAGGAGTATAAGAAATAGAAATAAGCTCAAATGAAGTCTTCCAATGCTCTAAAAATAAATAAATAAAATATATGGCAGATAAAACACCAGCAGAGTGAGTTAGAAAATAACCCAAATATGAGGATCTGTTTCACTGTGTGTGCGAGAGTAACGTTCTGGAGAATCTGAGACTCCACATATTATCCATGTTGCCACAGAAACAAAGAACATAAAAAGGATACAAGTCATATATTTCATTTAATAAAATATGTAGAAGAGTCTGAAGCAGCGTGAGGAGAAAACAGCAGCAGTGTACAGCGGACATCTGACTGAGAGAATCCCCTCTAGCGCCACCAGCTGATTCAGGAGGAGACCACACACTCTTGAAGACCACCATAAAGACTGAAAAACCTGACTAGTCCAATCTGAATTAGACAATATTAATAAATTAGACAATCTGAATAAATGCTGAGCAGCTTTCAGAAGACACAAAGCTCATAACAGCAGCTAAAAGTCCAACAAGTCAGAATCATCCGGCTGAAAACATTCCTGCATTCTAGTCTGTGTTACATTCAGTTCATCTTTAATGACTTACAGTCAAACACTAACAACAGCTCTGTCTTACCTTGATATATTCAGGAGATTTCTACAGCGCTGTGTTCACGGCAGAACAACGTCCCCAATGATGACTGAGTTCTGCTCTGCTCCTGTGTCTTCTGCTCTGTTATCTGCTGCTGGTGGTGCTCTGGTTGTTGGTTTATCTGCTGGTTTGATCTCAGCTCTCATATCAGAGCTCTGAGTAGTATTTACTGATAATATTCTGTAAAGCTTAAAATTATTAAGAAAAGAGACTGATGTAAAGTAAATTTGTACTGTATGCACCTCTTTAAATGTAATGTGATGAAAATGTCAGGTTTATGGTTAGTCCATGGTTATTATGGTGAATAGGTCAGCAATAACCAATAACAAGCCATGAGTCAGACTTGTTTCCAGCGTATGTTAGACTTGTCTGGGTTCACTATAAAATGTCATATGAAATTAATAATCAAGCAAACGATTTCCCAAAGTAGAGCTTTATGTCTAGCAATGCCCCTACTCTTACCAATAGTCAAGAGCTTTAGGTTGTGACTGAAAGAACAAGATCTTGGATTCAAGAGGCTGAAATTAGCTGTCAGCGTAATCTGTCAATTTTTAGTGGTTGCCGCATCCAGGACAAGTACAGGTAAGAACTTTCTGACCCTTATTATACAAGACATTTTTTTCCTATTGTATAACAGGTTTTTTTTTTTTACCTGTACATGCTCCCTCTGAGCCAAATAATGAGATAGAACCAAATCTCCTACCACAGCTCTGCTGATGACCCTCAGATCTACATAGCCTTACTGCAGGGATGTGCAAACTTGGTCCTGGAGGGTCAGTGTCCAGCTAAGTTGACTCCAACTTGTTTTAACCCACCTACAAGGAAGTTTCTAGTGTATCTAGTAAGAGCTTAGCTGGTTTAGCTGGTTCAGGTGGGTTTGATTAGGGTTGGAGCTAAACTTTCTAGGACACCGGCCCTCCAGGACCGAGTTTGGACACCCTTGCCTTACTGCCTAATGACTACAGCCGCATTGACACCCTCTGCCAGTGCATTGATGAAATGAGCAATTGGATGTGGCAAAACATTCTTCAGTTAAACAAAGAGAAAACTGAAATGATTGTGTTTGGGAATAGAGATGAGGTTCTCAAGGTGAATGCGTACCTTGGCTCTAGGGATCAAACACAAAAAATAAGGTCAAAAATCTTGGTGTGACTCTGGAGTCAGATCTGAGTTTCAACAGTCATGTCAAAGCAGTCAGTAAATCAGCATACTATACATTCTCAGACATAAAGGTACAGGAGCTGTCACTGGAGCAGTACATTTTCAAAAGATACATATTTGTACCCAAAGAGTCTACAGTGGTACCTCAAAGGTGCATATTAGTGCCCAATTGTATACGTAAAAAGTACCTTTAAGGTACCATTATGGACCCTTTAGGTACAAATATGTACTGTTTGAAAAGGTACTGCCTCAGAGACAGCTCCTGTACCTTTATTTCTGAGAGTGTATCATCTCAAAAACACTGTAAGAATTAGATGCTTTGTTTCCAGTGAGGGCTT
The DNA here is from genome assembly GCF_052040795.2 of Danio rerio. Classification (NCBI taxonomy): domain Eukaryota; kingdom Metazoa; phylum Chordata; class Actinopteri; order Cypriniformes; family Danionidae; genus Danio; species Danio rerio. The sequence continues at coordinate 80,125,764 of NC_141027.1, forward strand.
AGAGAAACTTAATGCTTTTATCAGCAGCAGGGTGGATTACTGTAATGGACTCCTCACTGGCCTTCTCAAAACACAGTCAGATAGTTGCAGCTCATCCAGAACGCTGCAGCCAGAATTCTGACCAGAACCAGGAAATCAGAGCACATCTCACCTGTCCTCAGGTCTTTACACTGGCTGCCAGTTACATTCAGAGTAGAGTTTAAAGTATTATTACTGTTCTATAAATCACTAAATGGCCTAGGAGCTCAATCCATTACAAATATGCTGACTGAATACAAACCTAAGATCACTCAAATATTTACGATCATATAAACTACACTCTCAGAAATAAAGGTAAAAGAGCTGTCACTGGGGTGACACTTTTTTAAAAGGTACACATTCGTACTTAAAGGGTCTATATTGGTATCTCAAAAGTATATATTAGCACCTAAAAAACTTAAGAGGAACACTTTTTATGTTTTAGGTACTAACATCTACCCTTGAGGTATTAATATGTAACCTTTTGGTACAAATGTGTACCTTTTGGACAGGTACCACCCCAGTGACAACTCGCGTACCTTTATTTCTGAGAATGTAGAAATTCCAAGAGGTTAGTAAAAGCAAGTTGAATCAGCGTTTAACTACAGCATCCCCCGCTGCTGGAATCAGCTTCCAAAAAGGATCAGATGTGCTCAAATTCAAATCAGGACTGAACACACTTCTGTTTAGCTGTGCCTTTCCTGAATGAGCTGTGTGCTACTTCCCACAAAGGTCACACTATGATGTCTGTCTTTTCTTTTTCATTGTTTTATAACCTGATTAACACATTTTAATCTCTTTTGAATCACTTTTATTGTTTGTTTTTATGTTCTAATGCTTGCCTCTTTTATTCCTGTTTATCTAAAGCCCCTTGAAATGCCACTGTATATGAAATGTGCCTTAGAAATAAACTTTCCTTGCCTTGATTTCTTTACCTTGGTTTTTGTTTTGTGGATTCAGTTAATAAAATGCGAGCTAAGTTTAAAATGATATTAATGTAAGAACAGTGCCTCAGAAAAGCAAATGCATTCATTTATATCTAATATACTGCAGTTGCTACAATCTGCAATGCTATGAAGTCTAAAGTACAGAGTTCAGTGTTTATTTCAGGCCACTGAGAAATGAAGCAGCTGTAATCTGCCACTACAGCATTTATGATCATATCGTAAATTAATAATAACAGTAGTGATAAACCAAGTTAATATTAGCTAAGGTAGGTAATAACTAAGTGCAAAGGTAACAAAGAAAGTCACAATCAAATATAACACTGTCTGCCATTGGCTAAATTCCCCATCACATGTGAATCTCTGAAAATAATCATATAAAAGCATCAGATTAGTGTCATTTAAACACAGACTTCAGTAATCTACAGTACACTTTAGGAAAACATTAAGAATGAAGCTTACAGGAGTAATTCTTCTGCTGCTTCTGCACACAAGTCCTATATTCGCCAAGAATGCAATAGATAACAACTTAGTAGACACTGTTCAACAGTTGACCTGTCCTTTAAGGATGTGCACAGAACTAATGAAGGATATTGGAGCATTACAGGAGAAATTAAAGGCCACAGAGAGTCGACTCCAAACTCTTGAATCAAGAGTCGCTAACAGTGAATCTCAGATCGAAGACATCAAAGGTAAGGTCTATGGCAGGGGCGCCCAAACTTGGTCCTGGAGGGCCGGTGTCTTGCATATTTTAGTTCCAATCCCAATTAGACACACCTGAACAAGCCTATCAAGCTCTCTCTAGGTGTTGTAGAAACTTCCAGATAGGTGTGTTGAAGAAAGTTGGAGCTAAACTATGCAGGACACCAGCGTTCCTGGACTAAGTTTGGAGTCTATTGTTTATGAGAATTATATGATTTAACATTGCATTATGTTTATTATGTGTGAATGTATGTTCTTCAGACACTCCAAAAGTGGCGTTTTCAGCTGCATTAGGGTCAGATGGTTACATTGGACCTTTTGACACAGATTCAACATTGGTCTACAGAGAAGTCTACATTAATATTGGTGATGCCTACAACAAGGATACAGGTAATCTACATTCTGTGTCATTCTGAAATAATCACAAATAGGCAACACAGTGGTGCAGTAGGTAGTGCTGTCGCCTCACAGCAAGAAGGTCACTGGTTTGAGCCTCGGCTGGGTCAGTTGGCATTTCTGTGTGGAGTTTGCATGTTCTCCCTGTATTCATGTGGGTTTCCTTCCGGTACTCCGGTTTTCCACACAGTCCAAACACATGCGGTACAGGTGAATTGGGTAAGCTAAATTGTCCGTAGTATATGAGTCTGAACAAGTACTATGAATGTATGGATGTTTCCCCTGAGATGGGTTGCAGCTGGAAGGGCATCCGCAGCATAAAAACTTGCTGGATAAATTGGCAGTTCATTCCGCTGTGGCGACCCCAGATTAATAAAGGGACTAAACCGAAAAGAAAATGAATGAATGAATAAATCACATGTACAACAGTTAACTGGGGATCTGTTTTACTCTTTAACAGGAATTTTCACAGCACCAGTAAAAGGAGTGTACTACTTCAGTTTCTTCTATCATTGTGGAACTAAGTTCAGAACAGAGCTGACTTTGTATAGAAATGGAAATCCTGAAGCAGTAACAAAACATAACTGGATTGATTTAATTTTAACACGGAATGGAGGTAATGGATTAACGCTGCTGTTGGAGAAAGCTGATCAAGTCTATATTGTGCTTAGCAAAGGCACATATGTCTGGGATGGAAACAGTATCACTACGTTTAGTGGATTTCTTATTAACGCCATGTAAGTTAAATACAATATGCGAATAAACAATGCAGTTCACTAGAAAAATCTGTTTATTACTTCACTGCCACAAAAACTAATGCAGTTCTTGAATGTTGTAAATAAAACTTTGCGACATCAAAACAACCAGCCTCAATTTATTTTGTTGGTCAGTACAACATTTACATTTAAGAATTTAAGCAATTTATGTACTTAATTCTAACTTAAATTAATTTTAATAGAATAACAACCTGACAAAAGTGACTAACCATTAAAACTTTTCTAAACATCAGCAAAATATTTAAATCACACCACACATCTTATTTCTTACAAAACCAGTGCGTGTATAATGGTGCAATAATATGTAAATTAAACATTATCATGATCTAATGAAGAAATAACTTTACATATTGAATTTACATTTAGTTAGAAAAGGGTGAACTGTAACCAGTGTGTGGATGCAAGGCATGATGGTATGTGTAGTCCAGGAGGATAAGACGGGCAGGTGGAGTGCTCTCCAGTGGCCAACGAGGGAAATCCTGCTGGTTATCACAACAATATCCAAATAACCAAGTGCAACAGGTCAGTTTTACTCAACTATGCTCAATCTGAAAACTTAGTCCCGCGGACGTTTCTGGAGACCGCGAGATATGTAGCCGGAGGTACGTATGGCTGCATTTAATTTTGTAAGCGAACGCTATGGGGCAGTATGACGCCGTTCCTTTTCCCGATTACCGGTTGACCGCTCACCTCCTTGTGGAGGGCTTTTCCGCAACAATCTGTTTGTCCAGTTAGCTCGTCATGTACGTTGGTGGACTTGAGACTCAAAGAGGAGTTGACCTTGACGATCAGGTTTGAGTCCGGGAAACAGCGGTTTCAGAAATCAGGTATTACAAAAACAGAATCCAAAAAATAAATGGACAATTTATAACAGGGTGAGAATGTGGGAAAGTCTGAAAGCGTGGTAAAAATTTGATGAGGGCTTGAAGGAGGAGGGTGATCATCTGATTGGCTGGTCACCCAGTCAATCATTTAGCAAGTCAGACAAATAGCCTTTCGAAAGCGGCCTCTAGTGGGTTTACGCGAGAACATCGCGGGCGCGAACGGCCCTCGCGAGACATTTGAGATGCGAAAAATCGCACACAGCGGCCTCTCAGGAATTCGCGAAAACAAAAACTGCAAAATACAAACCTCTAAGGATATATTTCGCGTTCTCCAGAAACGTCCACTGGACTACGTTTTCAGAATGAGTCTTGGTTGGTTTTACTTTGTGGTGGCTTGTAGTGTCTTTTTCCCAACCCAGGTTCATTGGAAAATGTTCACAGAGCTTGTAGGTTTTGTTTTCACAAATGCACTGGAGGCCCTAGATTTACCTAAACCCGACCAATATCATTTTCAAAAGCAAACTGGAAGAGAAAGCCATGTGCACAATGTCACCCTGCTCTTTTGGTGTTTCATTTTACCTGGATTCTGGGAAGGTCCTTTACCTGTCTCAAACCCCGGTCCACTCTGTGTCCCAAGTCTGACACTGTTCATTGCAATCTTCCAAGCAAACCAGTCAAGCTGGACAAACTGTCCATATGGAGATAAGGTTTAGTGGTACTGCCCTGTAGCATTTGTTTTACTTACAAAATGCAGCCATATGTACCCGTGCGCAGATATTTCTTGGTTTTTAAAAATGTATCATTGGGCTCATACAGCATATCCACTGAGCCTGGGATACTTTTTCCTTAAAGCTTGTTGTCATACAAAATCACCACTTATTTTCCTTTGGGTTTGAGTTTAATTGTTTTGGCTCAGTTCCCAAACTAGATATATAGGAAGATCCACTGGTATATAAATCCAAAGTTCTGTGTACTGTCAGCTAAAAACTAGGCATAAAGGTAATGAAAACATTAATGTTTGAGCAACAAGCAAATAAAACTCTGTCTGCCATTGGCTAAATTGTCCATTATGTAAACCACTAAATGATATAAAAGCATCAGGTTGGTGTCATTCTGACAAACACATCCAGCAGAGTTCGGTAATCTCCACTTCAAGAAAACATTAAGAATGAGGGTTACGGCAGTGATTCTTCTACACAGTCTTGTATTCGCCCTGAATGCAGCAGACAAAACCTTAGGAGACATTTCCAAACAGTTGACCTGTCCTTTAAGGATGTGCACAGAAGTATTGAAGGATATTGGAGCATTACAGGAGAAATTAAAGGCCACAGAGAGTCGACTACAAACTCAGATTGAAGAAATCAAAAGTGAGACCGAGGTGGTTTATGAGACCGATGTTATTTCATATTGGACTGTTTTCATCATTTTAAGAAAATGTGTGAATATGTTTCTTCAGGCAGACCAAAGGTGGCGTTTTCAGCTGCATTAGGGTCGAGTGGTTTGCTTGGACCATTAAATAAAGATTCAACATTGGTCTACAGAGAAGTCTTCATTAACATTGGTGATGCCTACAACAAGGATACAGGTAATCTACATTCTGTGTCATTCTGAAATAATGAATCACATGTACAATAGTTAACTGGGGATCTGTTTTATTCTTTAACAGGGATTTTCACAGCACCAGTAAAAGGAGTGTACTACATTAGTTTCTTCTATCATTGTGGAACTAAGCACAGAACAGAGCTGACTTTGTATAGAAATGGAAAACTTGTAGCAGTAACAAAACATAACTCGAATGAATCAGATTTTACACGGAATGGAGGTAATGGATTAACGCTGCTGTTGGAGAAGGGTGATCAAGTCTATATTGTGCTCAGCAGTTACACACATATCTGGGATGGAAAAAATATGACTACATTTAGTGGATTTCTTATTAACGCCATGTGATTAAAATTACATCAGAACTATTATTATTATTACCTTTATTTGATTGTTCAATACGATATCAGTTGTTTGCAAAATAAATAAGACTGTAAAGCAAGATGTCATTTTTTCCACAAATAATGCTTAAAAAAAAGTTAAATGAAATCTCAATTTTAAACCAAATTACCTGCACACATCACACCACACAGACCAACCTTAAGACAGGACACTTTATAAATGCAAAAAAACCTGTAGAGAAGCATTAAATTCACCACAATTAAGTCACAAAATCACCACATACAAAGAGCAAGAGAAAGACTGTACAGCTATAACTACTGTATATATTGTCTACATGCCTTTAATCTTAATACATTTATATCATAACCTGTTGGGTTGGTGTGGTCTTGACAGTTTTTTTGTGTTTAAGTGTTTTTTTTTTCATGTGTACAGACATTTGTTTTGAAATGAATGAAGAAAAAACTGTGTAAATAAATGACTGTACATGTCTTAACCCTGACACATTTTTTTCAGTTCTCATTAGCAAGATCTATTACTGAAGCTGCATATTGCTGCATTTGGTGTGTAAAACGAATGCTACGAGAAGGTTTAGTTTACATTTTAGTATATCTTAACACCGTGTCCTAACTACACTTGACATGCAATATTATGTATATTTTCCATGTTAAGAGAAGTTTTTGTCCTAACCATCTGCAATGTGTGAAATCTCTATTTTATAAATGCTTTTTATTTTCGCGACATCGCAGCCGAACAACAGCATAAACTACTATGACACCGATCACCTTAGGTACTGATTATGTGCATTATTCAGTGTTAAATGCGCTTAATGTGAGTTTAATTATCATTTAACATTACAGTTATTGCCATACTACTGAAAGCGGCAGCAGATAGTTCACTTCAGACCTTGAAAATAAAATAGCTAGCAGACACTTTGAAAATAAAAGTCAAAACTGAGATTGTGCAAACCGACAACATCAGTCACTCCTATTACCCTTAGGGATTTACATCTACCTAACTTTAAATAATAACAGTTCTTGACATAAAGACGTACACGGTAAGAAATAAAGATTAGGTCAAGCAATTTGGTAAACAAAGACAACAGCGTACAACACGGTAACATGATTAAAGACGATTATGAAAAGGAACAAAATAACACTGCCAAAATAATACACCTGAGAACAAATAATAGATTTATAAGACCAAAAACTGTCCGTTAGATATTCACAAGATGTATTAAATATCCTGTGTTAACTACAACGGAGATATGAGATCCAGCGGTACGTCCGAGATGGCCTGGCCGAAGTAAAGCTGCTCTGGCGGGGTAGCTGATGACGGAGCTCCCGCTGGCAGGCTGGGAGTCGGAGTCCGCATAAGCTGAGCCACATCGTTAAAGAAGCGCTATCGTTGTGAATAAACGGCCGATTCGAGTTTAAAACAACTACATTCTCGCCTGAAAAACTGTTAAAACTTTATTTTGTGACACAGTAAAGGAGTATTTTTAAAACCATTCGGGTTTCCTCCTCCGCTATTCACGCTTGCTGGTTACGCTGCAATGCATTCTGGGATACCTGAGCTTCGCAAGTTCGCACAAGTCACCTCTCGATGTATCCTTGTCCAAAGGCCAGAGCAAGTACACAGCTGGGAATTTCATGTGTACTTGGAAAGATGTGAACTTTGAATTGGAGCAGTACTTTGGCGACGGTTGATGACATTTTATGAGGACACAAGAACGCATATTGAGAAATAGCCTTTGAGCTTTACTATGGTCCAAATATAAAAAGTTATACATTATGAAGCAATGAGGAAAAAAAATGTGCTCTGTTCAATATTTGTATTTCCATGTACAAACAGAAGAAAACATTAATGTAATGTCCTAGAAAAAAATATGCCTCAAAAGCCAAGTGTCTCATGAGGTAAGATAGCATGCAAAATAACAGCTTTAATATGTATTAATTAAATTTAAAGCCTTCACTATTTTGTTAGGAGTGCAGTGGCTGGTATTTACAGTAGATGTTTCTGTCTTGTCAAGTCACTTTTGATTAATTTAGTCATTTCCATACAATTTGCTAAATCAGCAATAACCACAAATCGAAAAGCCTCCGTGCTGATGTGACGACTGCCCCATACAGTGTCGTGTGCTTTGTTTGGATATCATGTACATAGATCAATGTAGCGCCAGCTTCCACATAATCTGGATATAAAAGATTTGAGGAGAATTTAGAATCCATTAAAACTTAACACTTTATTTTTTCTAGATACAAGCGTATCATGCCAGTTGCAGAATCAAAGAATAAAAGCCAATTCAGAGATGCACAACATCAATTACTCAAAGATACATCCAGGAGTTAGATGAAGAGAATAGATGAAATACATTACAGCATATAAATCTCTGATGCAAAAGCTCAGAGACTCACAACGCTGCAATCTTGCCTACAAGATTTCAATGACGTCTTTGCACCTTTCCCTTGAATACTCAACTCAGAACAAACAGCTATAAATTCAGGACAACAAAAGCGTCACAAAAACCCTTGCTTGGTTGTGAGTTTGAGGTGTGAACCATTTGCTCTGGGGTGGAGCATCCAGCAAAGATTTGATCAAAGCCAAAAACCAGATCAACATTCATTCATTCATTCATTTTCTTGTCGGCTTAGTTCCTTTATTTATCCGAGGTCGCCACAGCGGAATGAACCGTCAACTTATCCAACTTATCAAGTTTTTACACAGTGGATGCCCTTCCAGCCGCAACCCATCTCTGGAAAACATCCACACACACATTCACACACACACTCATACAATACGGACAATTTAGCCTACCCAATTCACCTGTAGCGCATGTCTTTGGACTGTGTGGGAAACCAGAGCACCCGGAGGAAACCCATGCGAAGGAAGGGAGAACATGCAAACTCCACACAGAAATGGCAACTGAGCCGAGGATCGACCCAGCGACCTTCTTGCTGTGAGGCGACAGCACTACCTACTGCGCCACTGCCTCACCCCCAGATCAACATATACAAGTGAAACTGAAATATTACAGTGACATTAAGACCTTTAAAATGATACCACAGAGACATTTAAAATGATACCAAACATGAATATAGAGCCATAAGATACACCAAATAAAAAGACTTGGACAGTCTGTGTGGAAACGTGAAGGAGCACCTCTGGTGGAGAAGGTCAAGTAAAGGTCAGGAAGGGGGGCTCAGGGTGATTTAAATAGATTCGCTAGTTTCCTGATCTTCTTCTTAGATCAGAAAGTTTATTGTTTTAGGCCCCGTTTACACTAGAACGTTTTAGTTTTAAAACGTCGTTTTGGAATGAAAATGATCTGCGTCCACACTGGCTACACCACACACACACACACACACACTCTGGCATGCACTGCAGCATATCTACTCAGATGAGAGCTGTGCTCGTCGGACTGTCCATCAAGGATCTCCCGCTGGATCTAATCTCACTATATTTGTTAAATGTGATATTTAACTTATCTTGTTGTCTATATTGACATATTGCCCGACTTTGGTCCTTTGAATCTATTACTTGTTCTCAGGTAACGTGTTTTGGCTGAGCGCAAAGATAAGTTAATAATTAATGGAACCACATACATTCTGTATATTGACTGATCGCTTGCCTTTATTTCCTCTAATGTATAAACATATTGTATGTTAAACTTTTATAATGGCCATTATTGATTATTAACACTGATATTCAGCAAAACAGAGGGTATGCTTAATATTTTCAATGAAAATGAAAGGAGGCAGTAATGTTATAGGCTCCGTTTTCCGTTATCTGTTATAAATATGCATGAAGATGACGTTCATATTAATATGCAGCTACACGACGCCTCAACATTTTTAGTGTCTGTTGTTAATATCAAATGAAAATAGGCAGTTCTTCATATCATGTTTTCATTTTATTGTTAAGATATAGAGAAACAGCATAGCCAGGATGAAGTGAATAAGGTTATAAAGTTCCCTTTGAATATTTACCTGACATGTCCTCTGGTTTTCCATATCAAACTTGCGAGGTCTGAACTTACAAGGAGAGGATGCAGGACTGAACTGTGTGTGTCGGCTACTTAATATTGAGGAAAAGCCCAGAGAAGCGAATGTTTGCAGCACTGTCCCCATTTTCAGATGTCTCCGTTTTCCCCCATCCACACTAACACGGAGCAGCAGCGTTTTAGAATGAAAACAGCCTCTCCAGCGTTTCCAAAACTCTTCGTGTTCGGCTCTCGAAAACTCTGGATGGACAGCATAACCATAGCAAAACTTCTGCGTTTTAAAACGAAAATATATAAGCAGGGCCTTAGTGACTGAAAATGATCGTGGTCTCACCTCATGGAGACAGTTCTTAGGGTTTGATATTATGGAGAGACATACACATGTGTAGAGACCAATCACAATTAGACCAGTCTATTACTTAAATATTGCTATTTTAGCTTATTTTCTACTCTAGGAAGACAACAGAGGGGAAATTTATTTATAAATAACACACTTATTATTAAACATAAGTGTATTGTATATTGTATAAATAGCATATTGTAAGGGTTTACCATTAAGGTTTAGTGGGTCAACTCACCTTGTTAGACTGGCCTAGGCTGTATATGGTATTATTATATAACATTAATTATGTTTATAAGTGAAAGATGGACCAAGCACAAAATGATGTCTTAGTGCATGAAACATATGACCCTCAGAATGTTCACATTTTAACATGCAAAGTGCAGTCTGCAGAAAAACAAACATAATAAAATAGATGTCTGGTGCAGTCTGTAATGTGTTTAAGTCCAAAGTTCTGTGTACTGAAAGCTAAAAACTGAGTATAAAGGTAATGAAAACATTAATGTTTGAGATACAAAATAAACTCTGTCTGCTGTTGGCTAACTTGTCCGTCACATGTGAACCTCTGAATGATATAAAAGCATCAGACTGGTGTCATTCAGATAAACACAGACTCCAGGACACTGTGAAAGATGAGGGTTACGGCTGTGATTCTTCTGCTTCTGCACACAAGTCTGAGTTTCGCTCAGAATGGAGTAGAAACAAACTTAATAGACACTTTCAAACAGCAGACATGTCCTTTGATGATGTGCAGAGAACTAACAAAGGATCTCGGAGCATCAGAGGAGAAACTAAAGTCCACAGAGAAACGACTCCACGCTCTCGAATCAAAACTGCAGGAGCTGACGTCAAGACTCGTCGACAGCGAAGCTCAGATTGAAGGACTCCGAGCAGAACACACAGGTGAGACTGATGCGTTATGATACCTGCATGCTTTAATACTGCATGTGTCATTTATTTGGCATTGCTAGCAGAAACCATTATAATTTTAAGAAAGTGTGTGAATTTATTCTGCAGGCAGACCAAAGGTGGCGTTTTCAGCTGCATTAGGGTCAGGTGGTTTCTTTGGACCATTTGACACAGATGTAACATTGGTCTACAAAGATGCCTTCATCAACATTGGTAACGCCTACAACAAGAACACAGGTAATGCACATTTGTGCCATTCTGAAATAATAAGCCATATGAACAACTGTTAAATGTAACACAGGCTAATTGTGAATACGTAACGCTCTATTCACCTTATTCTCAGCTGTCGAGCGGGCGCTGCCATTTGAATCTTTTTGTCTCGTGACTTCCGGTCACATTCACTTCCATTCATTTTTTGACGTTAACAACTGCTCGTTACGCTGCTTGATGTTGCAATTTAATATTTTCTTATTATAATATGCTACTTGGTCTGTATAGTCATGCAAACATTTGTTTGTTGAGCAAGTAGTTTGGCCATTTTCTGCCGTTTATTATTCCTAGTCATTTCTCCCATAGGCGACTAAATCGGAAGTTCTAAGACAATCGCGAAAACAGGCGCACTTCCGCATTTTAGAATAAGGTCAATACATCTCTGGTGTAAGGATGGATTTATCCCTCCATAATATTAAATCCTGAGGAACTGTTAGGAAAATCCACAAGGCACGGCCACGAGAATTGCAGGCACTAAAACAATAAACTTTCCAATCTGAGAAGATACGTAGTGGCGCAGTAGGTAGTGCTGTCGACTCACAGCAAGAAGGTCGCTGGTTTGAGCCTCGGCTGGGTCAGTTGGCGTTTCTGTGTGGAGTTTGCATGTTCTCCCCGCGTTCGCATGGGTTTCCTCTGGGTGCTCCTGTCAAGTGTGTAGGCTAAGTTGTCTGTAGTGTATGTGCGTGAATGAGTCTGTCTGGATGTTTCCCGGAGATGGGTTGCAGCTGGAAGGGCATCCCCTGCGTAAGACATGTGCTGGATAAGTTGGCAGTTCATTCCGCTGTGGCGACCCTGGATTAATAAAGGGATTAAGCCGAAAAGTGAATGAATGAATGAATCTGAGAAGATGATCAGCTAGGAAACCAGTTGTTCAACTGTCCCAGTCACCCATCCTGAGCCTCACTCTCTGACCTGGACATTACCTTCTCCAGCAGAGCAGATCACACTCACTCCACACAGAATGTTTAAGATTTTGTCCAAGTTTTTAATTTGGTGTATCTTGTAATAGAGCAGAGTTGACGGCGACAACAGGGTTCAGGTTTCAGAAAGCAGGTGCAACAAAAGGCAAAGAAATAAAATAAACAAGTAAAAAACAAGGTAAGATCTGAAAACATGGTCAAATCCAGGCAGCCGCGAGGGTTTTCTTTTTTTCTAGATTGCTTTTGTAAACACTATCGGTTGGGTTTAGGGAGGGTGGTGGGTGGGGATATCAGTCAGTCAGTCGACAGCTGCCTCTGATGGAGTTACGTGAGAACAGCAGGTGATAATGGCACTTGCGAGAGAAATTTCAGATCTAAAATGCGTACACAGCGCCCTCTGGTGGATTCGAGAAAAGAAAAACTGCCAAAAAAGGTATCTCCTTGGACATATGTCACTCTCTCCAGAAATGCATACAGGGGTACATATCTATAACAAGTCTGAGTTGGTTAATTGGGGGAACTGTTTTATTTTTTTTTGCAGGTATTTTCACAGCGCCGGTGAAGGGAGTGTACTACTTCAGTTTCTTCTACCATTGTTCGACTTCTCATGGAACAGAGCTGGCCTTGCATAAAAATGGAGAGTGGGTAACAGTGACAGCCCATCACAAGAAAAAAGGTCCGGCAGAGAACGGAGGCAATGGCATAACGCTGCAGTTACAGAAAGGCGATCAGTTATATATCAATCTCATCAAGAACAAATGGATATGGGATGGAAGCAACGTCACTGTCTTTAATGGTTTTCTCCTTTATGACATGTAAATACAATCAACTGCAGATTGTAAAATAAAGTTAATTAAGTAAAGAAAATAATCAACACTTTATTATTTACTGCAGTCCTTGTTTTATGGGAATAAAACATTATCACAACAGCCAGTCTCTGTTTACTTTAACTTATAACCAGTCTTTTACATTTACTTTGGCAAACCTTTGTCAAGTAGCACAATGTGAAGTTTAATGTTAAACTAAATTCGAGAGGAGCTAATCATGATCCTCCAATCAAAGGATCCCAAGTCACTATATGTATCCTCATTTCCTTTCCACAACTATCTTCGTCTGGAAGAATTATCCAGAATGGGCGGCACGGTGGTGCAGTGACTAGCACTGTTGCCTCACAGCAAGAATACCAATGGCGCCAGGTCCTCACTGGGCCACATCTGGTATTTCTTTGCAGAGTTTGCATGTTCTCCCTGTGGGTTTCCCCCGGGTTCCCTCCCACCATCAAAATATGCCCTATATTATAAACAAAATAAGCCTAAATCTTTTTTCTAAATGCCTTACTCTCAGGTAAGTTCGCTTTAGTCTTAGCAGCAGGGGAGTTTTGAGAGTGACCTAAGCTCAATCTCCCCTCGCCCTGCGAAATGGAGGGAGCCCTAGGCCCGGGGATCCCTTGAGCTCAGTGCTCTCTCCTGGGACAGCATGCCAAGTTCTGTGTAAATCATGAGCTAAGTGTGAATTCTTGAATCTGAGTTACATCCGCAAATGCCAGTTATAACTGTACTGTGCCAAACTGAAGCCCTATGTTAACAGTGTCCAGAATCGCCGTCGACTTCTCTGGGCTCAGAGGTGTCTAGGATGGATCATCACACAGTGGAAACATGTACCATAGTCAGATGAATCAGTATTTCAGGTATGTTTAGGGAGAAATGGACATTGTGTGCTCCGGACCAAAGAAGAAAAGAATCATCCAGACTGTTACCAGCCACAAGTCCAAACGCCAGGGTCTGTCATGGTATGGGGTTGTGTCAGTGCCCTTGGCAAAGGTAACTTCACTTCTTAATGCTGAAAAGCACATTGAGATTTTGGAGAACAATATGCTGCCTTCTTCTCCAGGGACGTCCATGAATATTTCAACAAGACAATGCTGAACGACATTCTGCACACATTACAGAGTCCTGCTGAGGAGGAAGAAGAGACAGGTATTTAACTGGCCTGCCTGCAGTCCCGACCTGGTTCTAACAGAGAATGTGTGGTGCGTTTTGAAGTGCGAAATTCAATAATAAAGTCCCGTACTGTTGCCCACCTTAAGACCTGTTTGCAGGAAGAATGGGACAAAATTACCCCTGAAACACGTCATCACTTGCTGTCTTCAGTCCATAAATATCTGTAAGTGTTGTGAAAAGTAACGGCAACATTACAAAGTGCTAAATGCTTTACAGATACAACTCTTTTGTAATGAGTTGCAAGAACCAAAACTGAAATACCTGTTTATTAAAAAAATAATCATGTGGAACACATTAAATAATGTTTGTTGTGTTGTCTGCAATGGAATAATACAAGACAAAGTAAATTTGGAAATCACTGTTCTGTATGGAACAAAATCAATGCCAAAAGTCTCGAATTAAAAAACTTGTTGAATATCACAAACTGAAAACAATAATACACCGTATTAACAAGTTCTTGCATTTTAATGACTTGAATTACAGGGTTTGTATTTTTAGGTCGTGAAATTTAAATGGAGATGGAATAATGTAAGATTTTTAACCCAGTAAACAGGCGAGAACTTACATTATTCCATCTCTACCTGCTGGTGAAAGCTAGAGCAGCTGGCGATCTTCACTCTGCAATCTATTGCTTCTCCTGCAGTTCCCGGATGTAATGTTGAATTTTAACAGTCGAATTTGATCCACTGAATTTATGGAAGCGAATATTAGAACTGAAATAAAATGAACTGAAAATGACCTTTTGAATATTATACATCGTATTTTTAAAGGTATTGAATATTTTGTAAGTGAAATCTGAAAATTGAATAAGAATTATTGAATTTTTAAGTATGAAAACGTGTTTGAAATATTTTTCGTTGAAATATTCACAGCTTAAATAAACAGATATGTTAAATTTCAGGACCTAAAAATACAAACCCTGGAATTCAAGTCATTAAAATGCAAGAACTTGTTACTACGGTGTATTATTGTTTTCAGTTTGTGATATTCAACAAGCTTTTTAATTCAAGACTTTTGGCATTGATTTTGTTCCATAGTTCTGCCCCTTATATCAAACGCCTTGCTTGATTCAACAGAGAGATAACGTCTTCCAATGACAACAGACTCAAGGCATAAGTTTGAACCTTTTACTGTAGATTATGGAGTAACGTAAAACTGCAAAACATATAAAATACAGAATGGTAAGCACGCCGGATCAATAATATGTCAATAAAACAAGCACAATCGGCGCTCTATGCACAATAGATCACTGTTTACGCACTTAGCTGAATCATACATGTAGTCACATATTGCAATTGACCAAAATAAAGAACACAATAAACATCTTGCATGCATAATAACATGCTTATAGCGTAAGCATAAACAAATATAAGTCAAATTATGATAAAATAATGTCTACATACCGAATGTGCCTTCAGTACAACTTGTATAAGGGAGCAAATGAAACAACAGCCGTGTGCTCTTCCATGCGGCGTCTGAATGCATAGGCTCACATTTATGATGTCATGAAATAAGGACTATAACATAAAATGTAATACCCATGTATAACTAGAAGAGGTCGCTAAATACCAGAATAACACTAACTCAATGTAAAAAGTCTGGATAAGACAGAACAATCACTACTTTATTTATTTGCGTTTTTCATACTGTCCCAACTTTTCTCATTTGGGGTTGTGTCATCATAACAATAATGCAAACCATCCATTCATTTTCTTTCAGCTTGGTCTCTTAATCATCGGGTGTTGTCACAGTTAAATGAACTGCCTACTTATCCAGTATATGTTTTACACATCCAGCTGCAACCCAGTACTGAAAAACACTCATACACATTCATTCACTAAAGCCAGTGTAGTTGATCAGTTCCCCATATAGCGCATGTGTTTGGATTGTGAGGGAAATCGGAGCACCCGGAGGAAACCCACACCAACACAGAGAGAACATGCAAACTCCACACAGAAACACCAACTGACCCAGCCGAGACTCGAACTAGCGAACTTCTTGCTGTGAGGCGACAGTGCTAACCACTGAGCCACCGTGCTGCCCTAATGTAAACCAATGAAAATAAAATACTACAAAAGGTTAAATGTATAAAAGTATGGATTGGATTACCACAAATGAAGATCCTATTTGTCCCGACCGATCACTCAAAGACAAGATTGGACTTTTTAATAAGCTGTGTTTAATAAGAGAGCATTCAATAACAGAAAACCATGAAAACACAAAAGCAAATCTCGTGATGTAGAAAAGAACCAACAAATAACCAAACCATACAGAGCATCATACATTCACAACACTCATAAAGTCATGATCCTACCAGATCTGCTCAGACTACGCTGGTTTCGTCATGGGTTTGTGGTGTTTCAACTCTGAGATTCTGCCTGCAGACCAGCACACACAGGAGAGGGTCTGAGATCAGTCTCAACCTCACCAGGAGCCAAGGAATATGAAAAAAGGTGAGAATATTTGAAGACTCCCTAAAATCCCAATAACCCAAAAACTCTAATATATAAATTGAAATATAGGGCAGATAAAACATCAGCAGAGTGAACATGAAAATAACTGAAATATGGTGATCTGTCTTCCTGGAACTGTGAGAGTGAGGATCAGTAGAATCTGAAACTCCACAAGAGATTATCCACGTGATCACAGACCCGAGGAATGCAGAAACAGGTATAAAAAAATACAGAAATGATAATTCTCGTAATAAAAGCATGCTGATAACTAAACAGACAAACACAACTACATAGAAGAGTCTGAACCAGCGTGAGGAGAAAACAGCAGCGGTGTACAGCGGATATCTGACTGAGAGAATCCCCTCTAGCGCCACCAGCTGATTCAGGAGGAGACCACACACTCTTGAAGACCACCATAAAGACCATAAAACCCAACATGTCCAACCTTTAGTCAGGTCATGTACGAGATCTTTGATCAGTATGTAGGGACTCAAGTAAAGCTCAGTGAAGTCAGTGAGGAGGAGGAGGATGATGAAGGCTGAAATACGGTGTCCATTCCTTCTGTGCTCAATCAGTTCACCGACAGACCAAACAAGAGCTGGTAGACCTGCAGACACACCGATGATCATGAAGATGAGGAGTCTGATCTCCAAATGGGCAGGTTTTATCATCCACTCAACTTGATAAACCATTTTCCAGTTTAAGATATTGACCTGTAAACAAGTAAATCTATGAGTGAGTGTAAAGTAAAATGAAATTATTCCTGCATTCTAGTCTGTGTTACATTCAGTTCATCTTTAATTACTTCAATTCAATTGAAACTCTACCTCGGTATATTCAGGAGATTTCCACAGCGCAGTGCTCACGGCAGAAGACTGTTCTCAATCTCGGTTGATTTCGTCTCTGCTCTTCTTCTGTGTCTTCTGCTCTGTTATCGGCTGCTGGTTTCTGGTTGTTAGTTTATCTGCTCACTTGATCTCAGCTCACATATCAGAGCTCAGACCATTTCACTGAGCATCAAGAGTAGGTTTTACTGATAATATAAGATTTAAAATGATTAAGAAAATAAACTTATGTACAAAAAAGTGTGCCAAGCTTGTAGCACCTTACTCAAAAAGACACGAGGCTTTAATCTGTGTAGGAAGTGTTTGGTTTTCCCAAAGAGGATACTGTGATTGGTTGAGAACTGTACCATTTAAGACATGGAAAGAACTCTATTTGGGATTGAACAGCTTTCACAAGGGGATGGAATATTATACCCAACTATCTTTAAGTATGTCAACCCCGTCTGAGGCTGAATCTCACTTTATTCAATCACATGACGGGTTTGAAGGGGGAAGTGGGCCTAATGGTTAGAGAGTTGTGTCCTGCAGATTTTAGCTCCAACTTGCCTCAACACACCTGCATGGATGTTTCCAGAAAGCCCAGTAAAGCTGTGGTCACACTTGACTTTTCTTCCCATAGACTTCCATTGATACGCACGCAAATGCGTCAGACCGGATACGCAGGTTCAAAGTTCAAACTTGGTGAACTCTGACCTGCGAAAACGCATCACTTGACTGCGTGAGGCCAATCGAGAATCAAAACATGACCTCTCTGGACAGGAATTTAAAACATGGAGCAATCGCTCGCTTTTAAAAATGTCTAATAATCTTGTTTAATCCCGCCCCTTTTCGCAGCGCCACAAGATAGAATTTCGCATTATCAAACTCTAGGGTGACCGCAGCTTAAGAGCTTGATTAGCTAGCCCAGGTGTGACTGAATAGAGTTGGAACTAAACTTTGCAGGACACCCGCCCTCCAGGATCAAGTTGGGCCACTCTTGCACTAGAGGGTGCTGTTTTAACAATCTCAAATACATTACTGGGGCATTTCTCATATGTGCTATCTCTCATAATATTCCTCAGAGGCTGCTGAGTACACTTCTGCCAATCTCAATGTTCTTCTCACGTGCATCCGTGAAAGAAGCTGGTTGGCGTGTCCTGCATATATCAGCTTGACATCGACTGACCCACACACCCCCTTTCCTAAACCCAACCCATAGTGTTTTCAAAGGCAAACTAGAAGAGAAAGACTTTTTTTTTTGTTTACTTCATTTTACCTGCTTTCTGGAACTGCTGAAATCAAACCCCGGTCTGCTCCGCTCTGCATCCTAAATCTGATGCCATACAGGGCGAGCTACTGAGCAAACTGGTCAGGCTGGAAAAGCTGTCTATATGGAAGTAGTTAGTTGCCGGTAGTACAAAAAGTCACAAGAGTTCTTACCACCCCATAGCGTTTGTTGTACACACAAAATGCAGCCTTGCGTAGTCCTGGGCACACATTCCCAAGGAGATTCCCAATGTTTTTTTTTAAGAATAACTCTTTCTTACATGTTAGGACATGGCCTAACTCTAACTGATATTAAATGACACATTTCCAGTTCTCATGATCAAGATCTATTTCTGAAACCACCGTCTGAGCTGTGAGACAAAAACTGTAAACAAACTCAAGCTCAAACCGGCAGATAAAACTGATTCTCATCTGCAAACACTGATAGCATCTGAAGCCTGGTCAAAACCATTGCACATCACAGTTTAACAGAAAATTAGTCTCATTTCAGAAATAATTTACATTTTGGGTAGTTGCTAGTTAATTTGCATTTGTTTATATCCTCTACTTGCATCCCAGTGACATGTTGTTTCTTCAATATATTACAAGAAAGCTTCATATTTAGCTATAATGAATTGAACATACTCTAGTCAGCTTAATATCAAACAACATGGGCCAATAACAATCAACTATAACAATCAGCAAACCCCAAACTCTGCTCAATCTAGGAAAAAATACTCTTTATAATGGGATAAATCAGACGTCTTTCCCACTGTTACCAGTTTGCCCAGTAGCTCGCCATGTACAGAGAGGACATGACCACAATGACGAGGTTCAAGTCTGGCAAATAACGGTTCCAGAAAGCAGGCAAGGCAAAAAACAAAACAAACAAGCAAACAACAATGTGAGAATGTGGTGAAAAATTAGGCGGTTGTGAGGGCTTTTCTTTTTCTGGATTGCTTTTGAAAACACTGTTAGTTAGGTTTAGTGGCTATTGTTGTGTGTTTACACTAACCTAGTGCATTGATAAGTACTAAATTGACATGAGGATAAGCATAATATTGGTCATTCCTTCATTTCCTTAGTCTTCATTTCAGAGGTTGCCACAGCAGAATGAACCGCTAACTATTCCAGCCTATGTTTTACACAGCGGATGCCCTTCTGGCTGCAACCCAGTACTGGGAAATACACTTCAACCAATTTAGTTCATCAGTTCCCCTATAGCGCATGTGTTTGGACTGTGGGGGAAACCGGAGCACTCGGAGGAAACCCACGCCAACACAGGGAGAACATGCAAACTCCACACAGAAATGCCAACTGGCCCAGCTGGGACTCGAACTAGCGACCTTCTTGCAAGTTCATAATATCTGTCTCTTATATATATAACCTGTGACAGGAAAGAGAGACAGAGCGAGAGAGTGAGAGAGAGAGAGAGACTGAGAGAGAGAGAGAGAGAGTAATAAGAAAACTACAGCACATTGAATCTACACAGTTACTCAGTCAGCATCACTCAGGTAAGACCTCTCTTTCTCTTTATAATGAAGATTATCCTTCTTTAGGTCGCAATAAATCTGTTATCCTTTCAGGTGAAAGCTTTCAGACACCTAATCTCAAGTTAACCACAATTAAATAAAAAATGTTCTGTTTACATGTTAAATGTATATTAAATGCTAGAACAATATGCCGTACCTCAGGGGGTCCGGTGTCCTGCAGATTTCAGCTCCAACCCCAATCAGACACACCTGGGCTAGCTAATCAAGCTCTTTCTAGAACAAAGGTGTCCAAACTCTGTCCTGGAGGACCAGTGTCCTAAAGAGATTAGCTCCAACCCTAATCAAACACACCTGAAGCAGCTAATCAAGCTCTTACTAGATATACTAGAAACTTCCTGGCAGGTGTGTTAAAGTTGGAGCTAAACTTACCAGGACACCAGCCTTTCAGGAGCTTGTTTGGACAGCCCTCTTCTAGAAGCATCCTTGAAGCTGTGTTAAGGCAAGTTGGAGTTAAAGTCTGCAGGCAATGGATCTGCAGGACTGGACTTGAGAAACCCTGC
The DNA here is from genome assembly GCF_052040795.2 of Danio rerio. Taxonomy (NCBI): domain Eukaryota; kingdom Metazoa; phylum Chordata; class Actinopteri; order Cypriniformes; family Danionidae; genus Danio; species Danio rerio. The sequence goes on from NC_141027.1 coordinate 80,146,400, forward strand.
TGTACATAAACATTTATGGCAAAAAACAAATTATATTTCTCAAAGTTCTGAATATGAAACATCTGCCAAATGTATTTAAATGGAATTACAATTGTCAGTGGAGTTTGCATGTTCTCCCCGTGTTGGTGTGGGTTTCCTCCGGGTGCTCTGGTTTCCTCCGCAGTCCAAACACATGCGCTATAGGGGAATTGATTAACTAAACTGGCCGTAGTGTATGAGTGTGAATGGGTGTTTCCCAGTGATCAGTTGACGCTGGAAGGGCATCCACCGCATAAAACATATACTAGATAAGTTGGCGGTTCATTCTGCTGTGGTGACCCCAGATTAATAAAGAGACTGAGCTGAAAAGAAAATGAATGAATGCATGCATTTGTGTGGACCTAATTAAGAAAGTTTTAATTATTTTGGATTTAAATGTAAAGCTAAATAAACCACCATATATTTCCTGAATCAAGCTAAATTGACCCTTTCTACAAGACAGTTATGACACGTTTAACATCAACAGCACCTTAATTTTTTTTTAACGTATGTACAATTATGAAGCTATACTATATGTATTATTTCATCTTTGCATCAAGTTCCAAACAGTAATTACTGCTTATGTGAGGTGTTTGTAATGCAGCTTGTATGGGGCAGGACCATGGGTGTTGCTAGGCCAATTTTAGCATTCATACACACTTATTCACTAGGGGTGTAACGATTTATCGTTGTACGATTTATTGCGATGCTAAAATGTCACAATATGCATCGTGGCGTTATGACGATTTGATTACGATATGACGTCCGTTTTCTCTTATTAGTTGAGCTGTTTGCACGTGAGCTACGTTCCACCTGCTGTCGCACGTGAGTTCAGATTGCAGCAGCAGTAATGTTAGCAGACCAAGATGAGTGGAGCTGAAATAGAGGATGGCCCATCCTCTCAAAATCAGACGTCTGGCAACATTTCGGTTGTACAGTCATTGCTTTAGACTCGTCCGCTTTTTGACACGCATACTGGGTCAAACATCCTAAGTTTTAAAGTCTTCACAGTGATTTACACACTTTGCACAGCGACATGGAACCTCCTAATGGTGTTGAAAGAGTCACATACTGTATTAATAAGGTACAATTCACCCTAAAATATCCTTCTGTCTTCATATAATGTTCCCGCCGCAAAATCACACATGAGGTGAGCTGACCGTGAGCTGTTACTACAGAGGGCGGATGATAGACGCGCGCGTATGACAAGCCGTTTTAGCATTTAAACCTTTGTTCTGACTATCCATAAATATATTTAGAGAAATCATTAATTATATTTTGACTAGTCATAATTATAATTCGACTAGCCAGAATGACAATTAGAGATATCTGCAATTACAATTTTACTAGTACGAAATCAGATTGGAGATATCTGCAAATATATTATGACTAGTCATATTCCTCCATTGACTTCCATTGAAAAATATTTGCAGATATCTCTAAATGAGTTTTGACTAGTCACAATTGTAATTAGAGATATCTATAAATGAATTTAATTAAATATGAATTAAATACCTGGAAATGTGCACACACAAAAAACGCAAGTGACCAAGCAAAGCCTTAAGCTCTTACTGTTAAATTCAATTGAATAGAAATCTTATTTTATTTGCACCTTTACTTAAATTGTTCCTTTATTTTGTCTCTGTCATTTCAATAATATTTTTAAGAAGTTTTTTAAATTGTTTTATTTTCCAGAGACAGGCCTGTTTAATTTATTTTCTTAAAGAAGGTTCAGTTTAACAAGTTGAAACAAAAGAAATACATAAAAAATAGTTTACTTGGTAAAATTTGCATTTCAGTTTAATTTTCAATTTGTATTCCAAGTGAAGTTTATTCATAAACTAATTTCGAGAGGAGCACGTGATTATGATTGAACACGGCTGGTCATGCATTAGCATGCTTGATCCACCAATCAGGCCATTCCTAACCACTATAAAGAGCCAGGGTTTTCTCACTACAGTCATCTTCGATTTGAAGAATACACTGCTACTGCTACTGCTACTGCTACTGCTACTGCTACTGCTACTGCTACTGCTACTGCTACTGCTACTGCTACTGCTACTGCTATCAACTTCTCCAGCTACATCAACTTCTCCAGCTACATCAACTTCTCCAGCTACATCAACTTCTCCAACAACAACTTCTCCAGCTACATCAACTTCTCCAACAACAACATCAACAACAACATCAACAACAACTTCTCCAGCTACATCAACAACAACTTCTCCAGCTACATCAACAACAACTTCTCCAGCTACATCAACTTCTCCAACAACAACAACTTCTCCAGCTACATCAACAACAACTTCTCCAGCTACAACAACTTCTCCAAATACAACAACTTCTCCAACAACAACTTCTCCAGCTACATCAACTTCTCCAACAACAACTTCTCCAGCTACATCAACTTCTCCAACAACAACAACTTCTCCAGCTACAACTTCTCCAACAACAACAACTTCTCCAGCTACAACTTCTCCAACAACAACTTCTCCAGCTACAACTTCTCAACCTTCTACTTCAATTGCCTCACACAATGCAATCTCTGTGTCTTCAACCCAATTCTCCAACAAGATCACAGTAAAAACTCGATCACCATCCATGAACTTTGCCTAAACTCTCGATGCCTGCGATCCAAGCTGAACTCTCTTCTAGGGGTGCACCAGCGGTAACATACATGACACTTTTTAAGGGGAAGCCTCACAAACTACAACTAAGATTAAACATCCATCTTTAAAGGATGATTCTAGCGTGAATAGAATGACTCACCTCTCAATCAAGGTTCTAGACAATCCAATCCTTAAAACATCAGTCCACAACTTATGCATACATTGATAAACATCCATGTTAATCCTCCAAACTAGTCGCTGTGGTGCATTCAATAGAGTAGCGTCTCCAATCATAACACTAGTTCTCTGGCAAACAAAATGGCCGCCAGCCTTTTTCTGCAACTTTGATTGACACTCCTTCGAGCCAATAGCTGAAAGGAGAAGCGTCACCATCCAATGAACTCTCAAATTTGAGATGGTCCCACCCTCTCTCATGACAAGCTCATGAATGATTATCATTACATTTACACAATTACTACTAAATGGTGACATTAATTTAAGTTCAGGGTTTGATGTTGGCAGATGATAAATAAATAAATACATAAATAAATAAATAAATAATAAAGAAAATAAATAATTATAAATGTATAAAAAAAAAAAAAAAAAAAAAAAAAAAAAAAAGCCACATCTGATAGCAGTTTAACTTCTAAAAAGTTTACTCTGCTATTGAAAAACATTCAACCCATTAGGCATAGAAGTCCAATCGTAATATGCCCCAGTGACTCATGTTCATACACTTATAAGCCATAAGCTTATAATGGCAAGTTGGTTAGATGTGAAAACAGCAAAGAAACAAACTTCCTGCTTTGACTTCCACGAATGAGAGGAGGACATTTCTGACATGTCTGATGTTTCATCAACTGACTCTGCGTTAGATACAAACCAAGGGGTTTAAACTCCACTATAATTCCACCTACCCTGTCTTCAAGAGGTACATCAGGACCACTAGACGAGCAGATTTCCCAATTAATATGCTATCCTTAGGAGGGACAAATGCCTACCTCTACTATCTTTGCTCGTTGCGACAATGAGGCTTCGTACCATGCATTAACAAAGGCACTTCCACACTTAGTTGCCCATGCTCTTATTAAGACGCCCCGCATGGTTATCAGCTAAAATAATTCATTGTGTTTGCCATACATGTACCATGTTGTAATGTCATTTCTGATTCTCTCTTGTTTTTCTCATTTCAGAGATCACGTCAGCTGGTTGCAGAAGCTGACCCTCATCCAACCTATTACACTCCACATCCATTTCTAAATACATTTACACTCTTTGCAAATGACACTTTTCCACTCACATAGCCCACACCCTCGATGCCATATTCACACTAGCCTTTTTAATTTAAGTCTTCTGAACTAAGTATGACATTTCAATCCAATGATACACCTAACCATATCTGATCTATCTTCGCAGGATGAAGGGATGCAGGATGATATCCGTTCTCCCACACACCTGTTCTAAACAGGCCCGGATTGACTAATCGGGAGGACCGGGAGAATTCCCGGTGGGCCGGTCCGTTTTTTTTTTTTGGCCGCGAGGGCCGGTGTCCCTAGCTCCAGAATCTGTTGCTCTCAGCAGTGACACTTTTTTAATTCATTTACTTGACCACAGCCTTTTTATTCATTATAAAAAAAAAAAAAAATAAAAAAAATAAATAAATAATAAAAAAAAAAAAAAAAAAAAAAAAAAAAAAAGTGCCATTAGAAACTGATTTGGAAATATTTATTTACTTATTTTAATATAGTCAGTCGTGAACTGAGGTGGGCTGGTCTGAGGCTTGAAACTCCAGAGCTGAAAAGGTGTCCCACTCCGGCCCTGGTTCTAAACCTCTTAGCATTTTTACACCACAGAAGAGCAATAACACCTCGGGGAAGCCCAGCCGATCATCTCCAGCCAACTTCCACCATCATGCATTATTGGGTATGAAGTATGACTCTGTCATTTCCTTCCTATTTCCCTTCCTATTTAACATAGGAGCTCCTTCACTACCCTTCCCTGTTTTTCTAGCTTTAACTTTTTCTCTCCAAATTTAAACTATCCTATACTTCTATTCACTTTCATTCACCACAGCTCCGACCAATTCAGGGGTTGTCTTGAGTTTCAGTTGCTGCAACAGGAACGTTCTAAATGAGCTTGCATACACTTACAAATTTTCTAAATACCACTATCGTTGCACTCCCCGCACTAATACAGCAGTAAATGCTTCTGCGGGAGCACAAGTTGCCTCCATACTGGCCCACTACACCACTGCAGCCGCAGAAATGCTCCGCAGAGTTGCACACCCAAAGCACCACTGCTACCGCAGTGAACCTCTAGCATACGCCTTATTCACCTTCATCTTTACATATCACTAAAGGCAGTATTTAACGTCCCTGTGGGAGCACTCAAAACTTACTAATATCGACTGTTTAGGTGCTCCACTTAACTATACACCCCATTAACATCACGGCAACTGCAGTGACGCTCTAGCTGAGCCCCTTTATCACTTTCATCTCTAAATATCACTGCTAATAGTACTTAGTATTTCCGTGTGAGGCGCTAATACTGAGTACCACTGCACCTCTGCTACTGCAGAGACGCTTTGCTGAGCCTTATTCTCCCTCTGCACCACTGCTGCAACAGTTAAGCTTTGCCTGAGCTGCAACTGCAGAGACGGCTGTTTAGCCTTAATTCTCTGCACCATTGATTTTATTGCACTTCTGTAACTGCAGAGAAGCTCTGCTGAGATTATTTTTTCCCCTGCACCAATGCTGCAGCAGTGACGCCCTGCCTGAACAGTCTTCCAACAACAGATATAAACTCTGTCATTGGTCCTCTAACACCTCTAAATCCTCAATTTGCCTCAGCCAATATTTCCTCAGAGAAGCCCAGCTGATTCTCGGTTGCAGACTTCAACCTAGTTTCCAAGCAGCACGACTCTGTCTGTTCTTCCTACTTTCTGTCTTAGTTGCATAGGACTCATTTTTACTAAACTTTCCTTTTATTTTATTAAACTTCTCTTCCTCTTCATAATTTTTCAATTTCACTTGCACTCATTCTCCGCAGCTCGGACTCCCACAGGGGTAGCCCCAAGCTCCCACTGCCACAGCAGTGAAGCTCTTTAAGAGCTCACATGTACACTTTTCAAAAAAAAAAAAAAAAAATAAAAAATTTACCATTATCACACTTCGCCGCAATAATACAGCCGTAAAGGCGTAGCGGGAACTCGTATTGCTTCCATACTGACTACAATTACACCTCTACAGCAGCTCCACTTAATTACATTGCATTGTAGCATCAATTTATTTTCCATCACCACACTCCCCGCAACAATATAGCCATAAAGGCTTAGCGGGAACTCGTATTGCTTACATACTGACCACCATCACACCTTTACAGCAGCTCCACTCAATTACATTGCATTGTAGTATCAATTTATTTTCCATCACCACACTCCCCGCTATAATACAGCTGTAAAGGCTTAGCGGGAACATGTATTGCTTTCACACATATAATGCACCAGACTCTGAATACCTATGCACCCCTGCAGCCACAGAGTTGCTCTACTGTGCCCGATTCCTATCTGCTACACCGCTGTTAATCAGCTCTCCAAAGCGCACTTCCCTTTAGAAACTGACTTTCACCGCACCTCTGCAGCCGCAGAGACGCTCAGCCGAGCATCACTCCCCTCTACATCACTGCCGCAGTAGTGACGCTTAGCGAGCGCATATACACTTCCACTTAGCAATCCACTACTGATACACTCTCCAGCACTGCCAAAGCAGTTAAACGTCTCTGCGGAGGCGTATTTACCTTCCAGATACTGACTTCCATTGCACCTCTGCAGCAGCAGAGACGCTCAGCCGAGCATCATTTACATCCCCTGCACCACTGCTGCAGCAGTGACGCTCTGCTGGAGCTCATGCACACTTCCATCACACTTATACCACTTCTGTCACTCCCAGCACTGCTAAAGCAGTTAAAACGCTGCTGCAGAAGCGTATTCTTCCCCTTAGGACTGACTACCACCGCACCTCTGCAGTCGCAGAGACGCTCAGCCGAGCATCACTCCCCTCCACATCACTGCCGCAGCAGTGACGCTCAGCGAGCGCATATACACTTTCATTTAGCAACCCAATACTGATACACTCTCCAGCACTGCTAAAGCAGTTAAACGTCCCTGCGGAGGCGTATTTCCCTTACAAATACTGACTTCCATTGCACCTCTGCAGCAGCAGAGACGCTCAGCCGAGCATCATTTACATCCCCTGCACCACTGCTGCAGCAGTGACGCTCTGCTGGAGCTCATGCACACTTCCATTACACTTATACCACTTCTGTCACTCCCAGCACTGCTAAAGCAGTTAAAACGCTGCTGCAGAAGCGTATTCTTCCCCTTAGGACTGACTACCACCGCACCTCTGCAGTCGCAGAGACGCTCAGCCGAGCATCACTCCCCTCCACATCACTGCCGCAGCAGTGACGCTCAGCGAGCGCATATACACTTCATTTAGCAACCCAATACTGATACACTCTCCAGCACTGCTAAAGCAGTTAAACGTCCCTGCGGAGGCGTATTTCCCTTACAAATACTGACTTCCATTGCACCTCTGCAGCAGCAGAGACGCTCAGCCGAGCATCATTTACATCCCCTGCACCACTGCTGCAGCAGTGACGCTCTGCTGGAGCTCATGCACACTTCCATTACACTTATACCACTTCTGTCACTCCCAGCACTGCTAAAGCAGTTAAAACGCTGCTGCAGAAGCGTATTCTTCCCCTTAGTACTGACTACCATCGCACCTCTGCAGTCGCAGAGACGCTCAGCCGAGCTTCATCCCCCCTGCACCACTGCTGCAGCAGTGTCGCTCCACCGGAGCTCATGCACACCACTATTTATCCATACCATTACTGACACACTCCCCATTGGACTGCCAAAGCGGTTAATCAGTTAACCGCTTCTCATCTGCAGCTACAGCTCCGCAGAACCTTACAGCTTCATTTTCCATCACTACTATACTAAACCTTTACGAAATTCACCACATATGTTTTAAACCTTTACACTTACCCCACTCACTCTCCCGCTGGTCCTTACAATTAACAGGACCCGGGGGCACACATAGTCATACATAAGCACCTTCAGTTAATTTTTACACCCACACCAGTCTCTGTTGCTCCTCCAAGCTATTTCTGTATCACTTTTCAGCAGCCGGATATGGCATTAATCTCCTGTGCCTTTTGGGGGGTTCTTCAAATACGCGGCTGCTGTCCCGAGCGGAGCATTTTGGGGAGTTGTCGAGATCTACCTGAGCTCGAGGCTCCCCTCTCTTCCTCCAAACGGGAGGGAGCCCAGGGCTCAAGAACCTTCGAGCTCAGGGCTCTCTCCCGGGACAGCATGCCAAACTTGCTTATAATCAATCATCAGCTAAGTGTGAACTCTTGAAGTGAAGTTTATTCATAAACTAATTTCGAGAGGAGCACGTGATTATGATTGAACACGGCTGGTCATGCATTAGCATGCTTGATCCACCAATCAGGCCATTCCTAACCACTATAAAGAGCCAGGGTTTTCTCACTACAGTCATCTTCGATTTGAAGAATCCCCCCTTCCACCCCTACCTTTTCACCTTTCCCTCCATAGGGCAGCACGGTGGCTCAGTGACTAGCACTGTCGCCTCACAGCAAGAACGTCACCGGTTCTAGTTCCTTAACAGGCCGGTGGTCGTTTCTGTGTGTAGTTTGCATGTTCTTCCCGTGCTTGCGTGGGTTTTCCCCGGGTTCTCCGGTTTCCTCCCACATTTCAAAAACATGTACAACAAGTTAATCGTTAAATCTAAATTTCAATACAGGTAATCTAATAATGCAGCATATCTTTTAATAGCCTTCAATCTTAATCTTTAGCTATTATAAAAAGGGGAGTTGTCGAGATCTACCTGAGCTCGAGGCTCCCCTCTCTTCCTCCAAACGGGAGGGAGCCCAGGGCTCAAGAACCTTCGAGCTCAGGGCTCTCTCCCGGGACAGCATGCCAAACTTGCTTATAATCAATCATCAGCTAAGTGTGAACTCTTGAAATATCGTGATACATATCGAATCGTGAACGTTATATCGTGATACACATCGTATCGTGAGCTGAGTGTATCGTTCCACCCCTATTATTCACACTCATACACTACGGCTAATTTAGCCTACCCAATTCCCCTATAGCACATGTGTTTGAACTGAAACCCTAGTACCCGGAGGAAACCCACGCCAACACAGGGAGAACATGCCAACTCCACACAAAAACACCAACTGATCCAACCGAGACTCAAACCAACATAACAACAACATGAATAGGAATGTAATACTCACTTTATTATGATCACATAATACACAGACAGATATAAATAATAGTGTATATATACAGATTTAAATGTCTGTGAAACAACAAAACAGTTTCATGTGTGTAATATTAATCAGAAAATCATAGTTTTTTAACATTTCATTGGACTGAGTGTTGCTGTCACACCAGATCATCTTGGATCTACTCTGGTTTCTTCTGGGTTTTGCGGTGTTTCAACTCTGAGATTCTGCCTGCAGACCAGCACACACAGGAGAGGGTCTGAGATCAGCCTCAACCTCACAAACAAAGGACTATGAAAAAGATTATGTCTATCAAGATGCAATAATCTAAGTACAATAGGCGGATAAAACACCAGCAGATTGAATATGAAAATAACCAAAATGTGAGGGTCATGTTTCCTGGACGTGTGAGAGTGAGGATCAGCAGAGCAGGAAGGTCTACAGTATATTACCAGAATTATCCGATGTACTACAACCAACACGAGGAATGCAATAATACAAGACAACACAGTGATGTCAGTTTGAAAATAAACCCGACAGATAGTGATACAGAGGAAAGCAAGCATGAAGAAGAGTCTGAAGCAGCGTGAGGAGAAAACAGCAGCAGTGTACAGCGGATATCTGACTGAGAGAATCCCCTCTAGCGCCACCAGCTGATTCAAGAGGAGACCACAGTCTGTTGAAGACCACCATAAAGACTGAAAAACCAGACTTGTCAAATCTGTAGACATATAGAGCTCATTTAAGAGATCTTTGATCAGTATGTAGGGACTCAAGTAAAGCTCAGTAAAGTCAGTGAGGAGGAGGAGGATGATGAAGGCTGAAATATGGTGTCCATTCCTTCTGTGCTCAATCAGTTCACCGACAGACCAAACAAGAGCTGGTAGACCTGCAGACGCACCAATGATGCTGAAGATGAAGGATCTGATCTTAAAATCCAGCTCTTCAGGTATCAACTTCCATCTAAGTGGGTAATCCATTTGCCAGTATGTCTCTGTGTTGTCCATCTGTGAACACACGCGAGCACATGAGTGGGTGTAAAGTGTGAGCGCTGAATAAATGCTGAGCAGCTTTCAGAAGACACAAAGCTCATAACAGCAGCTAAAAGTCCAACAAGTCAGAATCATCCGGCTGAAAACATTCCTGCATTCTAGTCTGTGTTACATTCAGTTCATCTTTAATGACTTACAGTCAAACACTAACAACAGCTCTGTCTTACCTTGATATATTCAGGAGATTTCTACAGCGCTGTGTTCACGGCAGAACAACGTCCCCAATGATGACTGAGTTCTGCTCTGCTCCTGTGTCTCCTGCTCTGTTATCTGCTGCTGCTTTATCCGCTGGTTTAATCTCAGTGGTTTTACTGAGAAGTGTGTTTAAACTGTTCTCAAATCACATCAGATGTGTGTTCTGTTAATAAGTAATGATGAAGATGTGTGCTAAACTTGACATTTCAGTTGCTTTCTATTTGCAGGTGTTTCATAATTTGAGCTCTCTTAGACATCATACTAAATAGTTTTCAGACCTTTTTATTTAGATTTTTTTTGCAGTGAATCAAATATTAAACCATATAAACATCCAAAAATAATCATCTAACATAAAATAAAGGATATTTTAATGATACAGATATTAATCATCGCCTTCAGCAAGCAAAAATGCACATTCACACATATAAAAAACAATCAAGAAGTAGAAAAAAAGCTTGCAACACTTGAGCCATGATTATATCAGTGGTTTCCAGTGTGTTTTTATACTTTAATTCGATGCATTAACATCATTTTAATCTCATTTTACTATATTTTATTTATTGGTGTCTATTAAAGTCTCTGTAGGCCAGGGCCGGAGTGGTACTCATTTTCAGCCCTGGAGTTTCAAGCCAGACCGGCCCACCTCAGTTCACGACTGATTCCAATTCAGTTACTAATGGCACTATCACGTCTTTTTCAAGAAAACTGCTGCTTTAGAAATTCAAATGTTCAACAGCCCTAACAGTATTTTATGTCTTAACAATAAAATCGAAAAAAAACCCTGATTTTTCATGGGAGATTCGATCACAGGTCTGTGACATTGATATGCAATGTGCTTACCACTGGACCACATTGGCGCTATTACATTGAGAGTAAAAAATGACTAATGACTTGCGACCCTTAAGACACAGCACTACTTTCTTTTGATGGCTCAATCTTTGTCTCCTATTTTTAGATTTCTGATCAAGTTATGTCAGATTTATTAATGAAGTGAATCATTTGATTTTCATTGAGCAGGTGTTTTATTCATTTTATTCGAATTCTTCTTAATGAAGTGTTATATGTTGATTTCGCTTGTGTTGCAACATATCTCACTCACTGATTTTAATCAGACATCAGCTTTACTCACATCTGCAGCTTATCTAAATGTTTTCCTCAGCAAAACGGAAAAGTCTGATATGATGAATTACGTGTTTTTCTTACATGAACACATCATCTTACCTTCAAACCTTTTCAAAAGGCACACATTTATATCTACAGGCTCATATTGGTCACTTAAAAGAAAATAACCTAAAGTGTATTTACAGAAGTGTACAGCCTCTGCACCTTTATTTCTGAAAATTCAACCAAAAGTAGATCAAAAACCCTATTACAGCTAGAATAAAAGACATTTTTAGTTTTTTAGGGTGCTTTCACACCTGCCTTATTTAGTTCGATTGATTCGCACTGGAGTTTGTTTCCCCTTTTGGTGCGGTTGGTTTGGGCAGGTGTGAATGCAGCAATCGTACTCGAGTGCGCACCAAAAGCGGACCAAATAAGAGTACCGAGACCTGCTTGAAGAGGTGCTCTCGGTACGCTTTCAAACGAACCCTGGAGCGGTTCGTTTGTGGTGAGAATATGATCCGTACTAAAACAGGTCCAACCGCAAACAGTACTGTACCTTTTGGACTAATCCAGCTGCCGTAGGCCGATGCGCTGTGCATTATGGGATATGGAGGAAAAATATTTGTTGACATGCTTTACCAACAGCGAGAGAGAGAGAGAGAGAGAGAGAGAGGGGGGGGGGGGTAAACATCACCTGATGGATTGTTGGTAATATTTCCACAAGATGAGCATGTCGCAGTTTAGCTGAATTAATTCACGCCTCCTCCTGAAGTGACGAGCGACACAATAAACACTGTTTTCCAGCCGCGGCCGCGCTTCATTCTGGAAATGTATCTGCTTTAGACAAACTGTACAATCAGCAGCGCAGTCGCCCCTCCAGAGTAAACCACATGTTGTGTCTGCCGGTTTTGTTTACTTGCGGGAGTTCATTGGCATTTTCCCGCACATGAATTCTGACCAATCAATAAGCAGTTTAGGAAATATATTCAACAACATCTGGCCAATGAGAGATGTGGGTTTTGTCACATGACTGCATTTTGGTTCATTTCAACTGGTTCGGACCAAATCCAGCAGTGTGGTGTAAAAACGACCCAAAGACGGCAGAAAATGCAACAATGATCATTTATTACCCTTGATCCAGACCAAATGAAGCGAACTACACATGTGAAAGCACACTTAAACACCATTTTAAGGACAAGTTATGAAGCTAATTATAAACCCATTTAAGCCATATATATATTTCCGATAGTCTCCAGAACAAACCATCATCATACAATAACTTGCCTAATTACCCTAACCTGCCTAGTTACCCTAATTACCCTAGTGAAGCCTTTAAATGTGACTTTAAGCTGTATAGAAGTGTCTTGAAGAATATCTAGTCTAATATTATTTACTGTCATCATGACAGAGAAAATAAATCAGTTATTAGAGGTGAGTTATTAACACTGTTATGATTAGAAATGTGCTGGAGAAATCTGCTCTCTGATAAACAGAAATTGGGGATTAATAATAAACAGGGGGGCTGATAACTCTGACTTCACTGATCTGATGTTTAGACTCTGAGATTCTGCCTGCAGACCAGCACACACAGCAGAGGGTCTGAGATCAGCCTCACACTCATCAGGGCCCCTGAAGAATTCAAAACAATTTTGAGCACATCTGAATATAAAAAGTTCCCATCTAAGACAAACACAGTCAGATACACATAAAGCACCAGCAGAGTGATGATCAAAATCACCACAATATGAGGATCTGCTTTCCTGGATGTGTGAGAGCGACGCTCAGCTGAACATAAAGCTCCACACGAGATTATCCACGTGATCACAGACAAGATGAACGCAGGAACAGGAAATACATAGACATATGTTCTGAACATCATTGAATAAAACCAATAAAATCCACAGATGATGATACAGAGAAGCGCAAGTGTGTAGAAGAGTCTGAACCAGCGTGAGGAGAAAACAGCAGCAGTGTACAGCGGATATCTGACTGAGAGAATCCCCTCTAGCGCCACCAGCTGATTCAGGAGGACACCGCAGACTCTTGAAGACCACCATAAAGACCGAAAAAAAAACAAGACCTATCCATACACCATGGGTACTCATTAAAGAGATCTTTGATCAGTATGCAGGGACTCAAGAAAAGCTCAGTGAAGTCAGTGAGGAGGAGGAGGATGATGAAGACTGAAATACGGTGTCCATTCCTTATGTGCTCAATCAGTTCACCGACAGCCCAAACAAGAGCTGGTAGACCTGCAGACGCACCGATGATCATGAAGATGGAGGATCTGATTGAAAACTCCAGCTCTTCAGGAGTAATCTTCAATTGAAATGGATCATTTGTATACCCATAGTCTGTGTTGTTCATCTGTGAACACACACGAGCGCATGAGTGAGTGTAAAGTGTGAGCGCTGAATAAATGCTGAGCAGCTTTCAGAAGACACAAAGCTCATAACAGCAGCTAAAAGTCCAACAAGTCAGAATCATCCGGCTGAAAACATTCCTGCATTCTAGTCTGTGTTACATTCAGTTCATCTTTAATGACTTACAGTCAAACACTAACAACAGCTCTGTCTTACCTTGATATATTCAGGAGATTTCTACAGCGCTGTGTTCACGGCAGAACAACGTCCCCAATGATGACTGAGTTCTGCTCTGCTCCTGTGTCTTCTGCTCTGTTATCTGCTGCTGCTTTATCCGCTGGTTTAATCTCGTCTCTGACTGTGGTTTTACTGAGAAACTTTAGGAATATATTAAACACTCGAGTTTATAACACAAAGGTGTTTTTATTTTTGTACATTACATGCAAATGATATTTTTATGAGCCTCTAATACCCTGTTAACTTCTGACATAGTCATTAAACTAATAAAAACAATATAAAACAATTGTATTTTATATAATATAAAAATCCTTGCATGCATTGCAACACATCTCGCGTGTTAATGTTATCAGTCATCAGCTTCACATCTGCAGCTTATCTAAATGTTTTCCCCAGTAAAGCGTCGAGTCTGAATTTCGTGCATTTAATTTTCCTGCTTCTCTTACATGCACACGGAGAAGTAAACATGTAAAAGTGTTCACGGTCAACACATTTATATCCATTTGTTCATACTGAGAACATAAATCTACATATTAGTATCTAAAGTGCACCTTACAGAAGTGCACGTGTACAGCTTTGGCCCTTTTAAGTTCACTGAAAGTAACTAAAGAAGTGTTTATTTGTATATAAAACTTGATCTGAAGTACTGTAGCGACAGGGAGTGACACCAACAACAGAAGTTTGGATCCACGTGCAGGTTTATTAGAATTGTCAGGCAAGCAGTGGTCGATACCGGCAAACAGGTAAGGATGGCTGACGTGAAACTGACGTTTCGACACAGTGTCGAGATCCCGAAGCGCAAGTGTTTCGAAACACTGCACCGAAGCATGATCCGAAACACCCAGGTCACGTGACTAAAGTGTTTCGAAACACTTGGTCACGTGACTAAAGCGATTCAAAGCATTGATCATTTCAGAGGCGTTTCAAGACCCGCAGAATCTGCATTTGACTGTCATGATCAAATTGTCAACTGTGTCTTGTATGGCTTAGTGGACCGTGCATGCGCACTACAGTACTGTGTTTCAAATTTGTTTTGGGTTCGAATCCCGACTAGTCCAAATACTCCAAAATCATGATTTTATGTATTTTAACCATGTTACTGTTTTATGGTGTAGTCTAGATAGGATACAGCTGCGGATATGCCATCAATTTAGCATCATTTTTGTAACACTGTAAAACAATAATTCATATTTTTACAGTACTGTGATGGGTTTAGGCTTTGGATAGACGTTAATAAAATACAATGGGAAATTTAATTAATAATATAAGTAATTATTGTTAACTTCTGGCCACAACTTCTGATCTAGCAACAACCCTGTTTTATGAACAAAACAATACAAATTTATTTACAAGGTGTTTATTCGTATGTCAGAGCAATGTTGAAACAAAACGACACAATAACAAAGCATTACCAACTGGTGTTAAAGCATTTCAAAATAACTGTTTCAGTCTGGATTCGAACCCATTATTCCCACATGGCGGTCATGAACTCTAACCGCTAAACTAAACCATTTGCCGATTCAAGGCTACAAAGTGGGATTTCATACCCTAATTTGCTCAACTGTTCTTTGCTAAAGCTGTTTCAGTGAAATACAAATAAAATGACCACTAGGTGTCACCATAGAGTGGTGTTTCGAAACGTTTCAAAGCTTCGACATATTTGCTTCGATAGTTTCAGTGTTTCACGAAGCCTCGCTTTGCCCACCACTACAAACAGATGTATGAGGGCAATCCAGAGTCAAAGTCAAAACAACAGGCAGTTAGTCAGAGGCAGGCAGCAAACAGCATTAAATAAATAAACAAGGCAAAGAATCAAAAACATGGCAAAGGCAGACAAAGAAACCACATTGTAATGTCACTGTGACAGATAACAAGACTCGGCCAACTGAAGGAGTGAATGTGTGGCTTAAATAATGTGTGTTAATCAGTCTCTGAAAGTCCTCAGGTGTGAATGTAAATCAAGCTAAGTGAAATTTATTCATAAACTAATTTCGAGAGGAGCACGTGATTATGATTGAACACGGCTGGTTCTGCATTAGCATGCTTGATCCACCAATCAGGCCATTCCTAACCACTATAAAGAGCCAGGGTTTTCTCACTACAGTCATCTTCGATTTGAAGAATCCCCCCTTCCACCCCTACCTTTTCACCTTTCCCTCCATAGGGCGGCACGGTGGCTCAGTGACTAGCACTGTCGCCTCACAGCAAGAACGTCACTGGTTCTAGTTCCTTAACAGGCCGGTGGTCGTTTCTGTGTGTAGTTTGCATGTTCTTCCCGTGCTTGCGTGGGTTTTCCCCGGGTTCTTCGGTTTCCTCCCACATTCCAAAAACATGTACAACAAGTTAATCATTAAATCTAAATTTCAATACAGGTAATCTAATAATGCAGCATATCTTTTAATAGCTTTCAATCTTAATCTTTAGCTATTATAAAAAGGGGAGTTGTCGAGATCTACCTGAGCTCGAGGCTCCCCTCTCTTCCTCCAAACGGGAGGGAGCCCAGGGCTCAAGAACCTTCGAGCTCAGGGCTCTCTCCCGGGACAGCATGCCAAACTTGCTTATAATCAATCATCAGCTAAGTGTGAACTCTTGAAATGAGAAAGCAGGTGTGTGGGCGAAGAGCATGTATGAAGTTGTAGTCCAGGAAAAGTGTAGTTCTAAGTGTGTGTGTGTTTACCAGCGACATCTGGTGGTTGTTCGCTGGTGAACATGACAAGTACATGCAAATGATCAGTGGTGTAAAATAACAAGTTACTAATAATCAAATCACAGTAATTGAGTAGTTTTTTTTTCTCAGAAAATGTCATTTATTAAGTCGTTTAATAAATGTGGACTTTTACTTTGCCTTGAGTACATTTTTAGTATATTAGTACTTGTACTTCACTACTGTCCTTCATCCTGCTGTCTCTACTTTATTTTTTAAATATGTGATTCCTGTCCAATCATAGAAAGTAAATCACATCATAATAAACTACCTCAAGACAACCTGCAGCAAACTGAAGCATTAAAAGTGTCCAAAAGAAGATCCAAAATCTTTACAAGCATTCACCATACCTGCCAACACTCCTGTTTATCCCGGTAGTCACCCGTATTTCAAACACAATCCCAAGCCAATTCATAACTTTTGGATTTAGTGGCTAATTCATACAAATTCGTACAAACTAACGCCCCATTCATGCGGGGCGTCAGCATCAATGCTTCCTATTCACTTTAGCTGCGTCCCAAATCGCATACCTATGCACTATTTTACGCCATTTTGTAGTATAAATAGTGTAAGTAGTGTGTTCACATTGAAAACTCTCAAAATAATAAGTGCACTTTAATTACCCGGATGATGCACTCATTCAGCCGCTAAAATGAAGTGTGTAATGATGGACACTTCACGCACTCAACGACCGCAGGTTTGCTTACGTAGCAGAAGGGGCGGAGCGATCGGACGCACATGTTGAATAACTTTATTTATTTTGGATGGTGAAAGCAAAATTCTCCTACGAGAGTGATTATAGCGCCTCCCGATGGTAAATGCGGCAATACTCATGGCAGGTATTACTTGATAATTCAGTCGTTTATTTCACTGATTTGGCAATAGTCAAACGTCATCAGGGAAACGGTTTGAATTTCCGCTTAGTAAAAAAACATTAGTGTGCCATTTGGGACAACACTACATACATATACTTTCCTGTTGAGTGTGTAAGTGCATAAGTACATAGTGCATGAGTGCATAGTGTATAGTGTGCCATTTGGGACGCAGCTTTTGAATGGGTGATGTCAGGTGTTGCCGAACTGCATTGTGGATCCGTCGGCGCTGCTTCAGAGGAGTTGCTCGCTGCAGAAGCTCAACTTTTGAAGCTCCGATGGAAGCGTCAGCCAATCAGATCGCTGTATGCAAAAACACCAGCTAGACAGTGGCCTATTGCTGACTGAATCCGCTTGTTAAGTGTGACATCACGCGAATCGGCTTTCAACTGAATGGGAAGACTCATGAAATGCTAATAATAAACGTTTACAAAGCGATTTAAGGCTTTCGAAAATCTAGATCGCAGTATATATGTCCATGCCTAATATCCGATGGCCAGAAAGTGATTAATTTATTTATAAATTGTTAAATTTTTTGTATTTGTTATGCAGCATGCCCAGAGATTGTTGTGTACACTATGACTTTATATAAGATTAACTTTAATGTGTGATAGGAAGAAAACGTGATCATAAACGAATGATTTCTCCACTCAAATGAATGTCACCACTTAACAAGCGGATTTCATTGGCTGACGCTTCTATGACGATCGCTTCAGCCCCAACTTCAGACACGCCTTCAGTCAAGCGTTGACGCTGAAGCCACGTGTGAATGGGGCGTAATTCATACAATTTATTACGATTTGCTCATCACTAGGGCCAGACGGAATCTGCAGACGTTTTTTGGTATTTCTGCTGAGAATTTTGGTAAAAATCTGCGAATTTCTGCAGAATTATTTTGGGAGTATCAGAACTAAAACCTTTTAGTTGACTAACTACTACCTTTTTAACTTTAATTAACGTTTAAAATGCACATCCAATTAGATTCCCTTTATTTGAATCTATAAACAAGGCAAGCCTCTCGTATAATATCTCTACTAAAAGGCAGAAAATATTACTGTGCAAACTGAAATCACACTTTCATATTAGTCAATAATATCACTGTTATTCATTTAAAAACTGAAAATAAATATAGATTTACACACATTAATACAAGTAAATAAACAGAATTAATGATGGGCTAAAAATCTGCAGAATTCTGCGCGTGCAGATTCCGTGTGGGCCGACTCATCACCCAATGACGGTTGGGTTTAGGGGTGGGGTTACGTGCCACGCCTCCTTATTAAAATAGTACATTTTCGTACGACTGAACTCGTTTAAATTCGTACGAATTAACCACTAAACTGACAAAACGTACCGTACTTATGTTTCCTCGTGAGATCATGCTGGTATTTCAGACCCATCTCCTGCCACCCTCCCGTTTTGTTATTTCTCTCGGAAAACTCTAGTAATTTGACTTGCCTAATTACCCTAACCTGCCTAGTAAAAGACACTACAAAGTTGTACGCCTTTACATCAGACATTTTAATTCACTCACAGTGTGATGTTCAGACCCAACTGTGTTAACTGCGTCAGCTAAACTCTCCCGCTCTATTTATTTTGTTTTGTTGTTAATTCCGGAGGACAAACTTGCAAATGACACCGTTTTTCTCTGCTCTACCTGCGAAAGCAGCACCTCCAATTCACCTTCAGTTCAAAGTTTCTCTTCTTGCTTGCGTTTGCCGCATAGACTGTAAAATATATGGACGTAGTGTCCGTGACGTCACCCATAGGTTTCTGAAGAGCGCAAAAGAAGCCACAAGTAGGCGCGGCCAACCGTCGCCATTTTGTTTACGCGTCATCACACCCACGGCGGGATACCAAACAAGGGCAAAGAGGCGGAGAGTGGGCGGAGCTACAGACACCTGCTAGCATTTAGCTTGGACCTGGTTCAGACACACTTTACTTTAGGAGAAATGCTTAATACTTTATCACCTGCGACTCGCTTGTGTTCTGACCACTTCTGCTTGGTTGTACACTATATCAATAAAGTGTTTAGACTTTTAAAAACACTGCTGTAATACACAGAGCCACTAAACATTGTTCTTATGACGTTTTCAACAGGAGGAAAGCGCAAATCACTTCCAAACACTTCAGATATAGTCTGTGTTAGTTAATGTAAGACTATTGATGAAATCCAGCATAACACTGTATGACAACACTTCAGATGACTGATCTACAGCCCACAGCTAATCAATCTGACAGATTCTGGAGTGCATTACAGCTCTAAATATAAACGATAAATGATCTTAAATAAAACAAATACATGTATAGAGATGGTATATAAGTATATAACTTTACTCACATGGGAAACGGAGGCCACGTGAATGGTTTGTGAGCACAATTAAGTGCACTCAGCATGCCATGCCATCAAATAAGTGTAGGAAACAAGTCCAAAAGGCAGTTGAGTGTGTAAAGCCACATAAATCAACACAGAAATATGATAAATATGCCGAGTTCAGTGGCTAATCTGCAGGATTCAGCTGAGGTGACGTGACGGCGACCAACAAGACCTAGCTGTCACTCAAGTGGCCACGCCCTTAATTATGCAAACTTAATATAACTTAATATAAAGGAAACGGATGAGTTATAAATAAATTCACCCCCCTCAAAGTTGTCATGAAGGGTAATATTAGCTGTATGAACCAAAATCTTTCTTTGTAGCAGGCTGTAAACACCTTTTTGTCTGCGGTAAAGTTGGCCATTCTAACAGTGGGCTCAATTGAAATTTGCTCTGTTTTGGAGCCAGGAGCGGCCAGGACTAGCTGAATTTCGGATGAATTGCAGTTTTAGTTACTTCCGTATTGGCTTCCTGAGGGAGAGCGGGAGCTTGCCGCTTGGTTTGCTGTTGCTTTTTCCTTTGGTTTTGCCACAGTGGAGTCATTAGCATATTGATATGGGGGAGGAGGCAGGGAGGAGTTTTGTGCTCGTGCACGTGCGCTCAGTTTCACACTAAGTCGGATCTACAAAGAGAATATGTTTCATACATCTGAATTTTTACTCAGCTTTGTGTGCACGTAATGTTTTCAGTATTAATTCAACGCAAGTCTTCGTACATGAGGCCCCTGTTGTTTAAACACTGGGATTCTGCCTGCAGACCAGCACACACAGGAGAGGGTCTGAGATCAGTCTCACACTCATCAGGAAGGAAGAAAAATTATAAACAACTTTGAGCATAGTTGCATATGAAATATACCAATCAAAGACTAATGCAGTCAGATACACATAAAGCACCAGCAGAGTGATGATGAAAATCACCAGAATATGAGGATCTGCTTTCCTGGATGTGTGAGAGCGACGCTCAGCAGAACATAAAGCTCCACAAGAGATTATCCACGTGTTCACAGACACGATTAATGCAGGAACAGGAAACACTAAGTCGTATGTTCCTGTCATATTTGTATGAAACCAAAAATGTCCACAGATGAAGAGACAGAGAAGCGCAAGTATGTAGAAAACGATGAAGCAGCGTGAGGAGAAAACAGCAGCAGTGTACAGCGGATATCTGACTGAGAGAATCCCCTCTAGCGCCACCAGCTGATTCAGGAGGAGACCGCAGACTCTTGAAGATAAGGATAAAGACAGAACAAAACAACATGTCCAGTCTGAACACCCCAGGAACTCCTCTAAGAAAGCCTTTATGATTATGTAGGGACTCAAGTAAAGCTCAGTGAAGTCAGTGAGGAGGAGGAGGATGATGAAGGCTGAAATGCGGTGTCCATTCCTTCTGTGCTCAATCAGTTCACCGACAGACCAAACAAGAGCTGGTAGACCTGCAGACACACCGATGATGGTGAAGATGCAGGATCTGATCTTTAAATCCAGCTCTTCAGGTGAAAACTTCCATCTAAATGGATAATGTATATCCCAGTAGTTTCTCTCTGTGTTGTTCATCTGTGAACACACACGAGCACATGAGTGAGTGTAAAGTGTGAGCGCTGAATAAATGCTGAGCAGCTTTCAGAAGACACAAAGCTCATAACAGCAGCTAAAAGTCCAACAAGTCAGAATCATCCGGCTGAAAACATTCCTGCATTCTAGTCTGTGTTACATTCAGTTCATCTTTAATGACTTACAGTCAAACACTAACAACAGCTCTGTCTTACCTTGATATATTCAGGAGATTTCTACAGCGCTGTGTTCACGGCAGAACAACGTCCCCAATGATGACTGAGTTCTGCTCTGCTCCTGTGTCTTCTGCTCTGTTATCTGCTGCTGCTTTATCCGCTGGTTTAATCTCAGTGGTTTTACTGAGAAGTGTGTTTAATCTGCTCTCAAATCACATCAGATGTGTGTTCTGTTAATAAGTAATGATGAAGATGTGTGCTAAACTTGACATTTCTTTAGTAATTGCTTTCTATTTGCACGTGTTTTATAATTTGAGCTCTCTTAGACATCATACTAAATAGTTTTCAGACCTTTTTATGTTGATTTTGTTGCAGTGAATCAAATATTAAACCATATAAACATCCAAAAATAATCATATAACATAAAATAAAGGATATTTTAATAATACAGATATTAATCATCGCCTTCAGCAAGCAAAAATGCACATTCACACATATAAAAAACAATCAAGAAGTAGAAAAAAAGCTTGCAACACTTGAGCCATGATTATATCAGTGGTTTCCAGTGTGTTTTTATACTTTAATTCGATGCATTTTAATCTCATTTTACTATATTTTTGTATTGGTGTCTATTAAAGTCTCTGTAGGCTGTATATTAAAAACATAAAAGCACGACCAAACCAAACGCGGATATTTTTAGGCAATGTATAAACCCCGGCCAGGACAATCCGGATAATGAGAGGACACGCGGTCACCCTGCACTGTGTTTAAATGGGAATGAAACTGCTCGACTCAGTTATTTCTTCTGCTGTAATTCATGTGTTGACCAGCAGATAGAGGCCTTCACACGCATTCGAGTCGAGTATTGTAACGGTATTGTCTGGGAAATTAATCATTAGATCATTTTTTCTTTTCAAGGATGCCAAGAATATTATATTATTAGTGTTTGGAGATTAAACGGGAGGCTAAATGATCTTTATGTGGCAGTTTAGGAATAGTCAATAATCTTACAAATGTACTAGCCTCTAAAAACATCTGGGTTTTCATGTAATATTGCTTCAACCATGGATAAATCCAATGTCGGAGTATTTATTTAATATTATGTTTGCTTCTTTCATTTAAATTCGATTTACAATTTTTAACTCCTTGTTACCTTTTGATTTATTGGTAACAATAAAATAATAATATTTAACAGTCTGAATTATTAACTCAAATTAACTTTAATTAAAACGGTTCGACTTGTCTGTATTACTAATATAGGGTCAAACATGGACAAACCCAATAACACAATCATGTTTCTTTCTCAGTTTAATTTGTTTTATGATCAATTACATAAAACAAATGTGCTCACAAATAGTTAAAATGAAGTTAATTATTTCTTAGTAAAAGCTAATTTAATGGGGTAAGAAAAATATTTCTAATTCAGTCTTAAACAAGATTATTTTAATTCATATTAGCAGAAAATTTAGTTTTAAGGAAAACCTCGCTAAATTTACACTTAGGCTATTATTATGTCTGAAAACTTAATATTTTTACTTCTTCATCTAAGTATTTTTAAATATTTTGACTAGAAAAATACTTTTATTTATTATTTTATTATATTTTTGTATTTATTAGGAGCAATAAATATGACTAGAAAAAGACAAAAACTACAAAAGCAAGAAAACTATTATTTATTTATTTATTTATGAGGATTATTATTATTGTTTTTATTATCATTATATGTTTATTTATGAGGATTATTTGGATGTTTATGCTAGAAAAATATTTTATTTATTTATTATATATATATATATATATATATATATATATATATATATATATATATATATATATATATATATATATATATATATATATATATATATTATGGGCAATTTTTTAGATAACTGGACTAGAAAAAAAGACAAAAACTAAAAAAGCTAGAACATTATTTATTTGTTTGTTTATTTATTATTATTACTATTATGTTTATTTATTTATGAGGATTATTAAGATATTTGGCCTTGAAAAATCTTTTATTTATTTATTTATTTATTATATTTTTGTATTTATTTTGAGAATTGTTTTAGATAATTAGACTGGAAAAAAATATTAATTAAAATTATTTATTTATTTATTTATTTATTATTATTATTATTATTATTATTATTATTATTATTATTATTATTAGTAGTAGTAGTATTATTACTATATGTTTATTTATTTATGGGGATTATAGATATTTGGTCTAGACAAATATTTTTATTTGTTTATTTATTTATTTGTTATATTTATTTTGAGAATTGTTTTAGAAATTTGTACTAGAAAAAAGACAAAAACTAAAAAAGCAAGACAGCTATTTTTTTTTCCTTTCTTTCTTTTTTTCTTTATTGTTATTGATATTAATATTATATCTATTTATTTTTGAGGACTTTTTAAATATTTATTTTAAATAAAATAAAAAACTCAAAAATAAATATATTTTCTCTTTTATGTATGTATTTATTATATTAATTTCTTTGATTTTATATGAATGTAATAATTTATTTATTATTTTCAGCAATGTTTAGATATAGAAAAAAGCAAAAACTCAAAGAAACCTATTTTTCCCTTTTGGTTATTTTATTTCTGCAGTGCATCATGTTTTACAGTGTGTGTATAGGTTGTTTAATGCAGATGTGGAGGATTTTAGAGTTTGATGGCTTACTAAAAATTATAGTCATTATTTATAATTAAATAATAATTTATATTATCTATTAAGTTACCCATTAAATTGTGTTTTATTAAGGTCTACCCTTAAAATAAACCCTCACGGTAATGCCAAGTGTCCGCAGCTGTATCCCTTCTAGACTTCACCGCGGTCAGTGGAAAGAGTGAGTCCGCCTCACAGCAGCTCTTTTTCAGCAGATGGGAGGGACTCAAATGCCTCCTTTTCTCTCAGTTTCCACCGTATAACTCCCGCTTTCCACTAAACTTCACACTGAGTAACAATAAACAGAGAAAACACCGCTAAAACACAGCTTTGAGTGCGGGTCTGCAGCTGGATATTAATGCCAGACACAGCGATGTAGTCAAACAGGACGAGAAAGTCATGGTGAGTCCTCACAGAGTTTACTTTTGACATTGATTAGCACGGATGTCTGCGTTAAAACACATTTCAGAGTGAATAAAACGCGATGGACGATAGATACGTCGCGACCGATGATGTAATTAGCATGAAAGAATTAGCATAAAACCAAATCGACGAACTTTTATTGTTGAGTTTGTTGCTGGAATTCGTTCACAAGCTAACTTATTCATAACCACTGTCTGTCCAGCAGGTCTGCAATGAAAGGAACTGGTGTTTCTTTGTTTGAAGCGACTGTAGGAATGTGCTGTATTTACAAAATCACCACAGTGATGGGGAAAATACCATTGATGCTAGTTATTTATTTACGGTATTAATGGAAAACGGCTTGTGCGGTTGATATTAAACGCTGAACAGTTTGACATTAGCTCAAATATTGACTTAATGTTGAGGGTTAAAAGGTGTAATCAAGTTTAATTAACAAAAACATTAGCTTAACGTTGGATTTGTCTACATTTGATTCAACAGTGGGTTCAATTCAGCCCAGCATTTGTTTATAGTCATGACTGTCATCAGACTAAACAAATAAAAATGGCGCTGAAACAAAACTTACAATAATAAAAGTGTCGCCAGCTTCTCATACTGCTCCTCATATTAATGCTGTATGAGTACTGTGCTGATAGTAATATTAGCGGTTGTATTGGTGGAAACTGTGGCTACTGTGGTAAATGCCAGACAGAACAGTGATGTGGGGAAATCCCCTCAGCTCATCACTCACTCTGTTCAGTTTCAGCTCTGTCTGGATGATGAAATGCTCCATATGAGGAGAGTATAGTGAAGTATAATGCAAATAACCTAAACTAAACAGAGTTTTTGTATATATAAAAGGCAGCAATACAGTTAAAACAGTACAATATGATCATTTAATAAAATTGCATACTTGAAAATGAGTGAAAGTAATATAGTTGGATAACATTTGTATAATATTTTTTTCTTCTTAATTTTATGACTTATTTGTAATGCTCTTACTTTCATTTGCTTCTGCTTGGTTTTTATGTGCACTTTAATCTCTGTATTTTGCTTAAATGTTGTCTGCCAAATCGTTGCAAACAATGTATTTGTGTTGAATTTAAACAAACAAATTAAATTTAGTAATGTTCAACTTAATTTATTTGTTTAAATGCAACGTAAACATTGTTTACAACCCCTTAACTTAAAAAAATTAAGTTAATGCAAGGAATCATCTTTGAATATTTTTTTCATTGTTGTTGAATCATTCAAAGCTTTGATTACCTTATGCGTATGCTGTTTTTAATATATATTTTAATGCAAAATCATATCCAGTGCAGTTAAAACAGTACATATAAATTGTAATATAATAAAATTGCATGCTTGAATGGGAGTGAAAGTGTAATAGAATAGTCGGATAACATTTCTCTTTGTGTTTTTATGACTTATTGTTAATGTTCTTGCTTTACATTTGCATCTGCTTGTTTTTTGTGTGCACTTTATTCTCTGTATTTTGCTTCTGCCTGTTGATTAATTCAAAGCTTTGATGACCTTATGCTGTTTTTAATATTTGTTTTAATGCTAGATTAAATACAGTGCTGTTAAAACAGAACATATAATACAATTGCATACTTGAATGGGGTGAAAGGATAACATCTGTATAATAGTCTTCTTGTTTTCATGACTTACTTTGAATGTTGCTTATATTTTGCTCTTCTTGTTTTTGTTCTGTGTGCGTGTTGTTTTCTGTGTTTGCTTCTACTTGTTGAATCATTCAAAGCTTTGAGTATGTTCTGCTTATAGTGTTTTTAATATTACCTTTGTGCTTGTGAAGCACTTTAAGTCGTATTTTATGTAAAATGCTATAAAATAAAGTAATGATAATTATTGTTATTATATAAAAACAACAAATATAACAGAGCCGCATAGTTAAATAAAAACAAATACATAAACAGAGTTGAATATTTTTGATTAATTTTCTTTGCTGTGTGACATTAGCATATAAGGAAAATATTAAAACTATGAGTTAATAGGTATTTAAATCACAGAATAACAGTAAACTGAAAAAAAAGTATGACTTTCATTGCATTTAATTAGATAGTTTGATATGAATTCACACAAATATAGCTGATGCTTTACTATAAGGTTCAGTTAATTAGTAAATGTAATTTAATAAGCAATACATTTATTGTAATATTTGCTAATGTTGGTTAATGAAGAAAAATATGGGCGGTGGTGCATGTTTGCCTCACAGCAAGAAGGTCGCTGGTTTGAGCCTCGGCTGGGTCAGTTGGCATTTCTGTGTGGAGTTTGCACGTTCTCCCCGTGTTCACGTGGGTTACCCCCACAAGTCCAAAGACATGTACAGGTGAATTGGGTATGCTAAAATTGATAGATTATAATAGATTAATAAAGGGACTGAGTCGAAAAGAATGAATAAATAAATGAAAATAAAGTAATTTGTTAACTCGCTATGCATTACTAAATGTTAACAAGCACAACTGTGGAGTTTAATAAATCGTTAGTATTATTATTAGTATTATTAACTATGTTTAATTAATAAATCAGCACAGATATTCATCATACTTATTTTTTTGTTAACTTATGAATGCATAAACCTTGTAGAGTCTCAAATTTCATTCATTCGTTTTCTTGTCGGCTTAGTCCCCTTATTAATCCGGGGTCTCCACAGCGGAATGAACCGCCAACTTATCCACTACGTTTTTATGCAGTGAATGTCCTTCCAGCCGCAACCCATCTCTGGGAAACATCCACACACACATTCACACACACACACTCATACACTACGGACAATTTAGCCTACCCAATTCACCTGTACCGCATGTGTTTGGACTGTGGGGGAAACCGGAGCACCCGGAGGAAACCCACATGAAGGCAGGGAGAACATGCAAACTCCACACAGAAATGCCAACTGAGCCGAGGTTCGACCCAGCGACCTTCTTGCTGTGAGGCGACAGCACTACCTACTGCGCCACTGCGTCGTCCGAGTCTCAAATTTAAGAGAAAATAGTAGTAATTAATAAAGCAATACAATAGATAATGCAGAATATTAAACTCATAGACAATTGTAGCTGAATACAGTTAATAACACATATATAATAAAACAGAATTGCATGGCTGAACAAAAAAAGCAGACTCTTAACAGGAATAGAACCGACTCTTGAAAGCATGAATAGTTTTCACGACTTTGCTGAAGTGAAACTGTGACGTTTTACAGCCAGAAAACTCTTGATAAATCAGGGACTGATGATGATTTCTGCTGTGCATGTGTGTGTGTGTGTGTGTGTGTATGTTACTGTCTGTCTGACGGTGTGTAAACAGAGCAGAAGAGCACTGATGCAGATGTGCCTTCAGCTGTGGTCACTGTGTGTGTGTGTGTGTGTGTGGAAGGGTGGAGCGTCTGGCTGGACAGAGAGAGAGAGAGTGCAGAGGGAGAGAGAGAGAGAGAGAGAGAGAGAAGTGAACAGACGTGATGGTGGTTTGGGTGAAGTTGCATTTTCCACATAACCTGAAATAGAGGCAGATGATTCATTTTCAGTTGGGAGAGGTGCGAGTGCATGGAAAACACATCAGTACAAACACACACATGTTGGTATTGATGGTTTACAAGGACTTTTCATAGGAGTAATTTATTAAACACGGTAAAAGCTACTTTACTATTATCCTACCTGTAAAATTAACTCTCTCAGGAATCCTGTGGCAATATTCGACTGTGAAGAAAACCCTGGTAATGAAGATGTTTAAGCATTCTGAATTACAAGGACATCAGGACATGTCCTCATTACCCACAATAATTGAGTATTTAAGTAACTTGCTCACACACATGACATTATACACATTTCTGTCAGTGTAAACTACTAAAACCAGCACACACACACACACACACACACACACACACACACACACACTTGTTAATTTGTCTTTATATGCTATTATCTGAATAGTAAACAGACTGTATATTCGCTCCCTCTCTTGGACTAAAGCATCCGCTTGTGACCCGTACATGCAGTGAACACTGTACACGCACATATATGTTAAAAATCTCACTCTACAGTGAGAAATATGTACAGCACAGATCTGTGCTTCACTGCAAAAGCATCGTGGAGGCCAGTGAGGATCAAAACAAATTCAGCAGAAGCATGTTGATCTACACAGATAACAGGTTTGGGGTCAGTAAGGTTTCAAATAATAATAATAAAGGTGCAATAAGCAGCATTTGAAAAAAAATGAATATCACATCACTGTCAGGCAGAGTCCCAAAACACACTTCCAGCCCCTCGGCTGTAGGGAGCGTGGCGAGAAACTATAGCAGGCATGCCCAAAAGGGGCGGGGACTTTTTTTAGGTTTATGGGCAGAATACCCAATCAGAAATAAGGGGTGTGTCTAGTATTGATAGTGGATCTATTAAAAAGAGGCGGGTTTACGATGGGTTATGAGCAGCCAATCAGCAGTAAGGGTCATGGTTAGTATTGATGGGGGTTATCTTAAAAACACACACACACATAAGAAATGCTGGGTTATTTTAACCCAAATATGGACTAACCCAAACATTGGGTTAAATTTGATCCTATTGATTTTACTTAAAAAGTAACCCAGCACTTGGATTAGTCCGTATTGGAATTGGGTTGAAATAACACATCATTTTGGGGTGGCACGGTGGCTCAGTGGATAGCACTGTCGCCTCACAGCAAGAAGGTTGCTGGTTCGAGTCCCAGCTGGGCCAGTTGGCATTACTGTGTGGAGTTTGCATGTTCTCCCCGTGTTGGCGTGGGTTTAACACATGCGTGTGTGTGTGTGTGTGTGTGTGTGTGTGTGTGTGTGAATTGATGTGTATGGGTGTTTCCCAGTACTGTGTTGCAGCCAGAAGGGCATCTGCTGCGTAAAACATATGCTGGATAAGTTGGTGGTTCATTCCTCAGTGGCGACCTATGAAATAGAGATAGAGCGCCCCCTGCTGGCCTCACTAGCACCACTTCCAACAGCAACCTAGTGTTCCCTAGTGGTCTCCCATCCAGGTACTGACCAGGCTCAGCCCTGCTTAGCTTCAGTGAGTAACCGGTGTTAGGCTGCAGGGTGATGTGGCTGTGGCAAAGTATAAAGTAGGATAAAGTATAAAGTTATGAGGATAAGTAAAGTGGGAGGGTCATGTTGGGTTATGGGCAGCCAATCAGCAGTAACAGGTGTGTCTAGTAATAATGACATACGGAGCGTGGTCGTGCTGGGTCATGGGCAGGTTTGTTTTGGTGCTTTCAAATATCAATATTGTTTATCAAAATTAATTTAGTGCATCTTTAACACCTTTTCAGTGATTTATTTCTACCTTTAATTTTATTCATCAATGGCGCATTAAGTTGGTCAAAATTGACTTTTATAATGTATCTTAATCAAGTCTCAATCATATCAAGTCAGTTTTTTCCTGTGCTGAATTAAACGTTTAGATTTAAGAAGCAGCACAACTGGTCTCTGTTTTTCGTACCTCGCTAAAACGATCTAAGATGATTTGGCAGATCCTGGATCTGTTCATCTTGATAACTGATCTCTGGCTAATTTGGTTCTTCAAACAAGTTCATGAATTAGATTAAAATGTCTGGATGAACTGATCTGAGATCGCTGCGTGTGTTGTGAGGGACTGATCTATCGATCCTTGAAATCATGATCAGCAATGCAATGATTGGCTGACGGCACAGCAGCGTAATGACATCATCTGATTAATATTCAATTATCCATATGAGCTAAGTTACATCAAATTTGTCGTAAACGGTTTGTTAAATATGACACGCAACTCATTTGTTGTGAGCTGCAGGCTTTACTCTTTCATGTGTCGAGAGTATTTAACAATTTATTTAGTTTTA
Source organism: Danio rerio (assembly GCF_052040795.2). Taxonomy (NCBI): domain Eukaryota; kingdom Metazoa; phylum Chordata; class Actinopteri; order Cypriniformes; family Danionidae; genus Danio; species Danio rerio. The sequence goes on from NC_141027.1 coordinate 80,176,913, forward strand.
CAGTTAGAGCGCATTTTCTTTATTAGACTAGCCATAGTAGTATTATAGTAGCCGGTTTCTTAATCGGTGTAAAGAATAACTGGATGTTTACAAAAACATTTTGATATTGGTAAAGGCGTCTGCAACTTTTGAAGCATCAAATCACCGTCATATTAACTCTCAAAACATGTTTATGACTGCATAAATGTATTATTGCTTAAAAAAAAAGCAATTTCTATTATCATACACAAATTGTAATAACGCAATCTAAAAAGTTCATATCAATAAATTTTCTCTTTAAACCACCAGATGACAGTCTTTGTACTTTTATTAAATTAATTTTATTAAATAAATAAGTTTTATTAATATAAATTTTCTAACTATATATATATATATATATATATAAAAAAAAATAATAAATATATATATATATATATATATATATATATATATATATATATATATATATATATGTGTATATAACTACTACTGTAAGAAAATATCAGAATTCGGTACATACTTTCAGTTTTATCCTTGCTTGAACTGACCCGAATCCTGTCTAATCCTGTTTATATGAAATAAGCCTGCTCCCTAGCAGGTTTGAGCTACCAGAACTGTTACTATGACAACAACTCTCGGATCAGTTTTGAAGAACGAAACGATCCTGGATCGTGTCAAATCATCAATTACCAAATCCAGCTAATTGAGTAATCCACGTACGAAGAACGTTTCTAATGGTTTCAACATTAGTAATAATCTGAAATATTTTGTAATCATCAAATCAGCATATTATACCAATTTCTGAGTGAACATGTGACTCTGAAAATTGTCGAAATAATGCAGAGAAATCAGCGTTATATCACAGGAAATATTACATTTTTAAAAATATATTCACACATAATACCGTTATTTAAAATCGCAATATTTCACAGTGGTGTTTTGTTTCGCATACAATAAATGCAGTCGAGACGTCTCTTAAGAAACATGAACACGAATACAACATTTCTATTTCTAACAGTAATGTGTTGAATGCAACTCTGATAACTGGAGATGAAAAAGTGGCGTATATGTTGAGCAAACACTGACATCTATAGACGTATGCAAAATACGGCCAAAATTAGGATTGGAGATACGAGTCATCAGTTCCTGAAGTCTGCCAATAGAAACTGAATAAAGACACGATTGAAGACGACAGAAGCTGTGAGATCAGAAGTTCCTCTCAGAAAGAAGAAAAGAGTTCCTGCTGAATCTTACACCTCTCTTCCTCTTCTCTCTCTCAATTCAGTTCCTTGAAAATAAGTATCGCCAAGCATTGCAGATTACAGAAACACTGTTTGCTTTATTTATTTATAGAGCACATTTAAAAACAACAGATGTTGACCAAAGTGCTTTACAAAACGACCAGCATACAAAATCTATACCTATATAAAAAATTTGCAAAATATATAAAACAGATTAAAATTAATTACAATCAAAGGCAAGAGACAGAAGGTGATTTTTTAGATGAGACTTAAAAGCACTAAGTGAAGAACATGACCGGACCTGTAAAGGCAGACCATTCCACAGTCGGGGGGCTGCAGCAGAAAAAGCCCTGTCACACTCAATGAAAGCGTTAAGTCATTATATAATCGTGCACAGTTTGCACATTTAATTATTTTGCTTGTTTTATTTGTCACTTTAATATTTCAGATCACCAAATAAGTTTAAATATTAGTCAGTGATAACGCAAGTAAACGGCGAGGCAGTGGCGCAGTAGGTAGTGCTGTCGCCTCACAACAAGAAGGTCGCTGGTTCGAGCCTCAGCTCATTTGGTGTTTCTGTGTGGAGTTTGCATGTTCTCCTCGTGTTGGCGTGGGTTTCCTCCGGGTGCTCCTGTGTCCCCCACAGTCCAAACACATGCGGTACAGGTGAACTGGGTAGGCTAGATTGTCCGTAGTGTATGAGTGTGTGTGAATGTGTGTGTGGATGTTTCCCAGAGATGGGCTGCGGCTGGAAGGGCATCCACTGCGTAAAAACTTGCTGGATAAGTTGCCGGTTCATTCCGCTGTGGCGACCCCAGATTAAGCCGACAAGAAAATGAATGAATGAATGAATGAATGCAAGTAAACACATTATGCAGTTTTTAAATGGGGGTTTTATTTTTAAGGGAGAAAAAAAAAGCACAAAGTACATGATGCTGTGTGACAAGCCCTGTTTTACTGGTGAAAGTCCTGACCTGAATCTAATTGAGATGTCCCGGCTGCGTCAGTTTGCGTTCCTGTGTGGAGTTTGCATGTTCTCCCCGTTCTCCCCTGTTGTGGGTTTCCCCCACAGTCATGCGCTATAGGGGAATTGATGAACTAAATTGGCTGCTGGAAGGGCATCCGCTGTGTAAAACATACGCTGGAATAGTTAGCGATTCATTCCGCCGTGGCGACCCCTGATAAATAAGGGAATGAGCTGAAGGAAAATAAATGAATGAATGAATGAATGAATGAAAATTATTCAGATTATCTCTCTCTTTTTCCCACATTTGCTGCATCTGGATTTCATCATTCTGTTCTCTCTCTCTCTCTCTCTCTCTCTCTCTCTCTCTCTCTCTCTCTCTCTCTCTCGACTCTTTTCCGTTCGCATCTGCTGAGAAAGAGAGGAAGTTAAGCAGGAACAATGACACACTGCTGGCCACCGATCACACTGAGCACACAGACTAAAAGAAACGTGTGGAGATGTCATTATACACCTTCAGTTGCATTGCTATTTCAGGATCCTCTGTCTAACCTACACACATCACACGACATTTTGCAGAAACACTTTGACCATCTGTGTGTTCAAAACAACATATTTTCTTAATCTGACTAATCGTTTTAAGTTTAATTCACTTAAATATGTAAAAAAAAAAAGTAAAGTAAGTTAATTTATATCACAAACAGAACAGTGGGGTGGGGGGAAGGGGGTTGGAAGTGATCACAAACTGAATGGGGTGGTGCGAAGATGCAAACCCCCCCAACCTCGTTTTGCTTTAACTCTATTTTTCATGCATTTTCCCTTTTTACTCTAAAAGAATTGAATACAAAACAGAAAACGCAGCTAAAGAACTAAAGCAATGCCTGTCTGTAACTTCTCAGTGTTGACTGCAGTTGTGTGTGTGCAGATCTAAGATAAGATGCACATGCAAATCTGATGCTTTATAGAGAAAAGTAGAAAGATTGCAACCTAGACATGACTAGCTAAAGAGGACTGATGTGTTTTCTTGACGATATTAAACAACTTTTTATTCATCCTGACTTCACTATATGCATTATTAGTGTTGTCCTCAAATGACATCTTCACTGTACCCCCCCCACACACACTTTGGCCCCCAAATATGATCTTCATTCTGCTTTAACTCTGTTTTTCCTGCTTTCTTTTTCTTTATTCTGTGAAATAATCGAAAGCAAAAAAAGAAAACGCAGCTAAAGAAATAAAGAAATGCATATCTGTAACCTCCCAGTGTTGACTGCAGTTGTGTGTGTGCAGTTCAAAGATAAGATGCACATGCAAATCTGATGCTTTATAGAGAAAACTGGAAAGATTGCAACCTAGACATGACTATAGCTAAAAGGACTAAAGTTTTTGTTGACAATATTAAACAACCCTTTATTCATCCTGACTTCACTATGTGCATGTATTAGTGTTGTCCTCAAATGACATCTTCACTGTCCCTCATTTTGGCTCCAAAAATTCTCCTTGATTTGCTTTAACTCAGTTTCTCTTGCATTCCTTTTCATTTTACTATAAAATGATCAAATGCAAAACAGAAACGGGTCCCACTTTATATTAAGTGGCCTTAACTAATATGTACTTACACAGGATTTAATAGTTTGTTACAATGTACTTATTGTGTAAATACATGTATTTACTGTGTACTTATGCTTGATTAAATACCTGTATGTAATTACATCTATAATTAACCTTTGTAACTACATTTGTAAATACACTGTTGACCATCCCTTACACCTCAACCCACCCTTAAACCTACCCATGCCACAAAACCTGTCCATAACCCAACCTCTATCCCAACCCAAAAACACCACAAGTGTTCTCAAATACATTATAAACACAGTAAGTACATTGTAATTATTTTTTGATGTATGTACATAGTAGTTAAGGACACTTAATATAAAGTGGGACCCAGAAACGCAACTAAAGAAATATAAATAATGTCTGTCAGTAACCTCTCAGTGTTGACTGCAGTTGTGTGTGTGCAGTTCTAAGATACAATACACATGCAAATCTGATGCTTTATATAGAAAACTGGAAAGATTTTAACCTAGACATGGCTAGCTAAAGAGGACTGATGTCTAAAAGGTCTACAAAATGACATTTTTTGTTGTTGTTGACAATATTAAACAACTCTTTGTTCCCCTTGACTTCCAAATGTGCATTTATTAGTGTTGTCCTCAAGTGACATGTTCACTGCCCTCCCTTTTTTTGGCCCAAATGATTCTCATTTTGCTTTAACTCTGTTTCTCTTGCATTAATTTTCATTTTACTATAAAAGAATCAAATGCAAAAAATAAAATAAAATTGTTAAACAACTCTTTATTCATCCTGACTTTCAAATGTGCATTTAATAGTGTTGTCCTCAAGTGACATGTTCACTGTCCCCTTTTTGCCCCAAATGATTCTCATTTTGCTTTAACTTGATTTCTCTCGCATTAATTTTCATTTCACTATAAAATAATCAAATGCATAAAATAAAATTGTTAAACAACCCTTTATTCATCCTGACTTCACTATGTGCGTTTATTAATGTTGTCCTCTAGTGATATGTTCACCGTTTCCCCATCTTCCCTGCAGAAATCACCCTTGTTTTGATGTTTTCTTGCATAATTTTTTTTATCTTACTTTAAAACAATTGAATGCAAAAAAAAAAAACAAATAAAACTGCATGTCAGTAACTTCTCAGTGTTGACTGCAGTTGTGTGTGTGCAGTTCTAAGATACAATACACATGCACAGCTGATGCTTTATATAGAAAAGTGGAACGATTGCCACCTAGACATGACTAGCTAAAAGGACTGATGTGTTTTCTTGAGAATATTAAACAGCTTTTTATTCATCCTGACTTCACTATGTGCATGTATTAGTGTTGTCCTCAAGTGACATGTTCACCGTCCCCCATTATTGGTCCAAAAAAATTCTCCTCGGTTTGCTTTAACTCTGTTCCTCTTGCATTCCTTTATTATTTTACTATAAAATAATCAAATGCAAAACAGAAAATAAAGAAATAAAAATAATGCATGTCAGCGTAATCCCGCCGGTCCTATGCCACCCAACCCGTTCCAGGCTGGGATCGAACTGGCGACCTTCCGCATGGGAGTTGGTTGCTCTACCAAGGAGGCCAAAGACCATATCCTCTAGTGTCTGACGTTAGAGCACCTTTAGAGGCCAGAGGAGTGAGGTTTACCCGCACAGCACACACTAGCTGGCCTCTGCTACACTCACCCCCCTAAACCTCACTCCCGTCCGGGTCACGGCACCAATTTATCTCTTTTGCGTCTTGTGTTGTGTAAATAAATATTCACTTTGATATGTCTTTTTAGCGATTTATTGTTGTGAAAACAGTCAGAACAGTAACGCTGAACAGAACAGGGGCGCTCCACATGTAAAACAATAAACAAATGTTAACCCCTTCCTTCCCAATAGTATTTCAGTGGATGCAAGTGGAGAGATACGATATAACCCTGTTACATCAGCACCTTCCCCGTGTTGACTGCAGTTGTGTGTGTGCAGATCTAAGATAAGATGCACATGCAAATCTGATGCTTTATATAGAAAACTGGAAAGATTGCCACCTATATATGACTAGCTAAAGCCACACAGCTCCATCTTTAGTGTTGCTGACTATTTAGCATGTTTTAGTGTTGTCCTCGAGTGACATGTTCACCATTCCCCCATTTCGGCCCCCCAAAATGCTCCCAGTTCTGCTCGAACTCTGTTCCTCTCGCATTCTTCTTTCATTTCACTTTCTTTCCTGCCATTTTTCCCTCTCGCTTTGTTTTTCTTTCCTCGCCCTCCCAAACACGCTGGCCTTCCTGGCTGACTTTCGCTCTCTCCGTTCCCTCGTCTTTGTGTTTATTTCACTCAATGCTCGACTTCTGAGAGCATAATGTGTGTTTTGTGAAGACGCTCCGGCGTAATTGTTGTCAGATGATGTTCAGAAGCGGCTCCTGAGAGAGCGTTCAGGAGACGGCGAGAGGAATAAAGCAGAGGAAAATGTTCAGGGTTGCCATGACGACGGAACAGCCGTAACATAAACATCAGCGTTCATTCGTTTGTGTGTGTGTGTGTGTGTGTGTGTGTGTGTGTGTGTGTGTTGGTCAGGATGACTTTGGGCTTATGTCAATAGGCCTCATTCATAAAACACACACAGAAGTACGATCATTCTTATGTGAAGCGCTGAGATTAATCCAGTGCCACAGTTTCATGTAAGAGTACATTCATGGACAGTTGACAGTCTTTGTTCTGCACCTTTTATATTGTGCAATTGGGTTAGTATATAAGTGTAAACCCATGGGGATTTTTTTAGCTCATATATTTGAACATTTGTATGCATTTGCAATTCTAAAAAATATTGCAAATTTTAATTCATTCATTCCTTTTGCCTTCGGCTTAGTCCCTTTATTTATCTGGGGTCACCACAGCGGATGGAACCGCCAACTTATCCAGCATATGTTTTACACAGCGAATGCCCTTCCAGCTGCAACCCATCATTGGGAAACACCCATTTACACTCATTCACACATACACTACGATCAATTAAGCCTACCCAATTCACCTGTATTGCATGTCTTTGGACTGTGGGGGAAACACGCAACACGGGAAAAACATGCAAACTCCACACAGAAATGCCAACTGAGCCAGCCGAGTTTTGCAACCTTTTTTGCTGTGAGGCGAACGTGCTACCCACTGCACCACCAATATACTATTATATACTATAATAATATACTAAATTGGCCCTAGTGTATGAGTGTGTGTGTGAGAGAATGAGTGTGTGTGGGTGTTTCCCAGTACTGGTACACTACAGACAATTTAGCCTACCCAATTCCCCTATAGCGCATGTCTTTAGACTGTGGGGGAAACCGGAGCACCCGGATGAAACCCATGCCAACACGGGGAGACACAGAAACACCAACTGACCCAGCCGGGGCTCGAACCAGCGACCTTCTTGCTGTGAGGCGAATGGGCTACCCACTGTGCCACCGCGTCGCCAATATACTATTAAACTGTATACTTTAATAATATACTAAACTAGCCCTAGTGTATTTGTGTGTGTGTGTGTTTGTGTGTGTGTGTGAGAATGAGCGTGTATGGTTGTCTCCCAGTACTGGGTTGCAGCTGGAAGGGCATCCGCTATGTAAGACATATGCTGGATAAGTTGGTGATTCATTCCGCTGTAGCGACCCCTGATTAATAAAGGGACTACACCTAAAAGAAAATGAATGAATAAATGAATAAATGAAACGTTTATAATATTTTGGAGCAGTAAAGATGCTAAACAACTCAAATTAAAGCTGCAAGCAGCGATGAAAGGGACCTCGCACCCGGGCTCACCACCGCCTGGTGGCCTCAGGATGACAGAAAACAGCGAACAATAATAGTTTAAGCAAATATAAATTAAAAAATCACAGATTTATGCCGAGCTTCCTTCTGTCAGCAGGTGGCACTATAATTGTGACTCAATGTTTTTTTTTTAAGAGGCTTTTGAAGGTATTGGCATGTTTGACGTGTGTGCCAATTTTTGTGAATCGTAGCCCGGTGGCGCTGTCGAGTAATTTTGCCACGCCCACTTTTGAAACCTATAACAAACTTAAATGTTCACCACTTCTAGGCCGTGTGCAAAGTTTCATGAGTTTTTGGCCATGTTCAGACCCTCAAAATCGCGATTCATTCCGGAAAAGAAGAAGAAGAAGTGGAAGAATAAAAATAAACAGAGCAATTCCAATAGGGCCTACGCACCGTTTTGGTGCTCGGTTCCTAATAAATCATTGACTTTTGCTGTCTTCATTAGTTTGCAATGCACTAATTAAAAATTGAAAGGGCATCTTTGGAGATCTTTCTTCTCTCTGGATGTTAAGTAAATCCGCTGCACTGTTCAGCATGTTTGGATGTTGGTTTATAATGTTGAATCGTGGGCTCACCAGAAGCTTTTGATTTTGAGGGTGCTTTCTGCTGCACTAAAAAATAAAATAAAATAAAAAACATGCATAAAAAAAAAAAATAAGTCTTAAATATCCCGTAGGAACAGTATGACAGAAAATATTTGCAGGTTTAACACCGTTTCCAAACCGTGGTAAACCCTGAAACCAGTTATCCCCCCATGCCTATATCTCAGATAAGCGCTTCTAGAATTGAGTGAAGCTGTTGAAAAGGTCACGATGTCCGTTTGGCCCACAGGAAGTCTTGGATGCTCTCTGGAACACAAAACAGGAAGTTGTGTCCAGGAGGAGGAAGAGTAAAACAAGCTGTCGGCTGTGATGAGTAACATGTGAAGCGTCTGGTCAGTGTGTGTGTCTTTGTTGATGATAATCTGTGTTTCAGGGTTCAGAGGCGGTCGAGGACTGTGTGCAGGGGGCGCTCTCGTCTCTGTATCCTCCGTTTGAAAGCACCGCTCCTCCTCTCCTCTCTCAGGTGAGACCATCAGTATCTGCTTTATCACTATATTCTGTCAGCTTTAGGACTGATTGGGCTGCTGGGATTCTGAAAGATGACAAAAATAAATAAAAAAATAAAAACCCAATAGACATCCATTGGTCATTAGTTTCTGTTTTCTAAGGATATTCCGTCAGTTTTAGGACGGATTAAGCTGTTTTGATTCTGGAACATGAAAAACTGAACAATATCAAATGGACTTCCATTGATTTCTCTGGATATTCTGTCAGTTATCTGATTGAGTGTGTTAGGGATGCACAATATACCCACATAGCAAAATTTCTCTGGCCCAGCTCTGGCCCACACAATCAGGTTTTGCTTGGCCCACATGCCGCAGTGAATTACGGTACATGACTGGACCAGATCTGGCTTCCAGACAAGGGCCAAACACGGACCATATCTGGGCCAAGTCTCAGCCAAGTTAATAACTCATAACTGGGCCTGAACTGGGCCAGATAGGTTGGTGTGTCACGATTGCAATGAAATTGATAAACCCATGGAGTGATGCGCTTTAGGCACGCTATGGGCACGCTCTTTCTCAAAGTGACCTGATTGGTAGAATTTTTTATCTTTACTCAAAAATGATTTTAGTGTATTTTAAATGTGGGTCAAGACTGGCCAAACTCACATGGCCCACTTATCACATTTTTAAATCTGGGCCAAATACTACGTTTTTCATCTGGCCCAAATCTTGTGTGCCGCCTTAAAAACGGTGCCAAACTCGGGCCATGTTTGGCCCACATGCTGTATGCCAGTGCCGGATGAACGCCTGCTGTGCCAGCTTTATGCCAAATCTGGGCCAGAATTCTTTGCTACTAGGGTATCGTTTCAGCATTGGAATCGCAATGTCGAATCTGCAATAGTCACATTAATGGATGTGCAATGAATAAAGAGCTAGTTGAACCATAATAGTGGGAACTTTGATCATTTGCATGTGTTTTTAAGACATGTGACTGAGCATTTCTGTTTTAACCAGGTGAAAAAAATAACCTGTCTCCAGTATTTTGAATTTGTACTGCAATACACAGTTCAGCCACTAGTTAATAATACATACAGCACTTTTAATTATCAAACATACTTGTGCTAAGTAACATCCTTACCGTGAAGGCTGTCTTGATGTTTTAGTCGTCTAAGTAGTTTTCATTTTCCCGTCTTGAAATTCCTTGATTTAAAGTGAATGTGTTTTTCTAGGTGTTCTCCGTACTCGAGTCCACCTACCAGCATGACAGCTTGAGATATCTGCTGGATTTCTTCATTCCTGCCAAGCACCTTCTGCATAGATTACAGCAGCATGCATGTGTAAGTGTTCACTTATTAGGGGTAACTGCACGCTCAGGCTTGCACACCCACACCAGCACTTTCAGATCGTTTTCTCAAGTGCCACTTGCTGCTTGGTCGGGTGAAGCGGCAGGTCCGGAGACCCAACTGCATGCTCCTTCATGACAGTCCTTGCTGCAGAATACAGCTTGATGACATACTGGACCAGGTCCACTACATAATGGACAATCGCCTACGCCAACCCCTACCATAAACCCAACCATCACAGTAGTATGGGTTACCTTAGTGGGCGGTACAATGTCCACTACTTATTGGACTTGGTCCAGTTTGTCATCGTGACTACAGACTGCAGCCAGGACATCTTAGCACTCTCTAGCTCAGGGGTGGCCAACCCTGTTCCTGGAGAGCCACCTTCCTGCAGATTTCAGTTGCCAACACACCTGCCTGTAATTATCAGGGTTCAGGTCCTAATTAATTGGTTCAGGTGTGTTTGATATGGGTAGCAACTGAAATCTGCAGGAAGGTGGCTCTCCAGGAACAGGGTTGGCCACCCTTGCTCTAGCTAGTAGCAACAATAGACACTTGACCCTAACCCTTATGATAGGTCTGGAAGTGCTGGTCTCAGCGTGCAGTTGGGTCTCTGGGCCTGCAGCTTCATCATGTTGCTTATTAGGGATGTCTGGTAGCTATGTCATTATTAGGCCCAATCCCAATTCTATTTTTGTACCCTTACCCCTTTCGAGTGTGGTCCTGAAAAATCTCAGTTTGAAGGGGTATCTAGCCCTTCCGCTTAGCCCTACACCTTTAAGAGAATTAAGACACCACTACCCCTTCATGTGAATACGCAAAACGAGGGGTTAAGGGGAAGGGCTAAGGGGTAGAATTTGGATTGGGCCTAATGCTGCATTCACACCAGATGCGGAATGCGCGTCAAGCGCGAGTGATTTACATGTTAAGTCAATGCAAACGCGCGAATAGACATCCTGCGGCACGATACGCGTAAATGGCACAGCGCGAATGATGCAAATGGCGCGGGGCGAATTAAGCGTTTTGCGCATTTGACACGCTTAACGAACGTTACGTGCGAATCTCTTGAGTTGGAAAATCTGAACTTCAGCGGACATTCGTGCCGTGTTAACCAATCAGGAGCTTGCTCTTGTGGGGGCGTGATTGTGACGTATCGCCTGTTGTCGGTGTCCCAGGGGAAATCCCTCAGCAGACACTGACAAGAAGTTCATCAAACTGGGCTGGGCTCAGTCAGAAGCACCGCTGAAAGCCTCCATCAGCCAGGTTCAGTTTCTGGAGGAGTCTATGAGCTTCAAGAGCTGGATGCACCTCTGAAAGGATTTAGTGGACTCAGACACGACTCTAAACGTATCGACGCTGTTTATCATCCTTCATAAAGCACATAAACACTGTTATTTTCGTCATAAAATCCATGTTAGCCCTGTAGCTATGAAGCTAGAGTCACGGGGCAGACAGAAGCCCTGCCCATCACGCCAATCTGCGTCTGTTCTGAAGTGGGTTTGACGCGCGAATGAAGCGAGTAAACTTAAATGTTCACGCTGCAATTTACACGCGAATAGCGCAATTTATCCGTGCGTTCCGCGTCTGGTGTGAACACAGCATTACTCTTCACTGTGCTTTGGGTTACAGTGTTGTTTGAACTCTTGAGATTGCAGTTACTTTTATTTTTCATTCAGTCTAGGATTTTGCCTGGTGGACAATAAAAAGGTGCAAACTTGCAGTGTAGGAGGGATGCCACCAATTTCAAGAAACTAGAATATCAGACGTGCCTTTTTTACTTCAGTTAATAAGCAATTTCCCACAAACACTCCCACAATGCTCTGGCAAGCAACTAGCAGCCACCCAAAACACCTCAGACATTTACACAGACAAAAACCACTTATTTTCGTCGTCAGAAATGCTTGGAATCATTGACATCATAATCTATTTGTAAATATGTGACTTATTTTGTGGAAGTATGCATGTCATTTTGCCCTTGTTTTTGTTTTTGGACCATGTGTGTCCATAATAAAGTAAATTTTATATAATAAACTTACAGACACTTTGCTCATACAAACATGGAAAGTACCTGGATGTTTGACCCATGCGATGTATTTTTGGTTATTTCCAAAAATATACCCATGCAACATAAGTTTTGTCATCCAGGGATACAAACAAACAAGCTAAATGCTCACTATGAAACTCTTTCACATGAAAGCATAAAACACACACACACACACACATTCTCAGCCGTCTCTGTTTTCATTGTCGCTACGAGAAGCTGCCAGGGACAAGAGCCTCGGTCTGAGTCATGACGGTAATTCCTACCATATGTGTGTGTGAGAAAGAGAGAGACCAGGGCCTGAGAAAGACTGGAGGAGTGTTGGGTTGAGAAATGGGGGAGGGATAAACAGACCGAACACTGGGGCACATTGAGAACATTAGACGGAGAAACTTGGGGCTGTTCACTGGAGGAAGAAGCAATACGACTTCACAGCCATTCTCTAGACGGGCTGAAGATAGTTTTATGTCTTTGAAAATAACTTTAGATTGTAAAGCAGAGGGCGGGCTTTCAGAAAGTAGGGAGGATGATGTGGGAGGGGCGTGGATTCCTCAGCATAATTTGATCATGGTCCTGTGAGTGGGCACGGATGAGGGGGGATTCGTGTCATGGGATAATTGGGCCTATAAGCTAAAAGAAGAGAGAGCTTTTTGGTTGTGAGGTAAGTAAGATGAGAATGCATTAATGTAGGAAGTACCTGTGCAATGTATGAGAATACGACACTTAAAGATTGAAGGTCAGGGTAATGAGCAAAGGTGCACTGGTCTTGAAGATCCTAAATAACAGTCAAGAAAAAGACTCCCTAGAAAGTTGTGCCTATAATAGCAGTTTAGAGATATATAAAGACGCAAAGAATAGTTATTAAACCTTAAATTTGTATCGATTAGGTATGCATGTCGCATGACAAATACTGTTAATGTTATTAGATTGCATTTGAATTTGAGAGAAATCTTTATTATGGTGGCTTGAAAAGCCAACATACTGTTATCTCACTTAAACTTATTAGGCTGGCTTGTGTAGCAAGCCAGACTACTGTTATCCTATTAAACTTATTATTATTATTAGGCTGGCTTGTGTAGCAAGCCAGACTACTGTTATCCTATTAAACTTATTATTAGGCTGGCTTGTGTAGCAAGCCAGACTACTGTTATCCTATTAAACTTATTATTATTAGGCTGGCTTGTGTAGCAAGCCAGACTACTGTTATCCTATTAAACTTATTATTATTTTTCTATATTATTCTTCTTCTGAGACTAAAAATTAAACTCTATCTCGTCCTAGGCCATTCAAGCTATGACCATCAAACTTGGGTCAGACCTCCGAACTATTCTGACTCGAGTTGCTATATCCTTTCCGACTGATCCGACTTTCGGTTTCCCGAAAAACGTCCCGGGACTGTCGGAAAAATCCCATAGACGTAACATTGGATCAAACTTTGTGACCTCATAACTCCGCATCAGAATGTCACACAGACTTCTAACTGGGCTCATTTAACTCAGACTATCAAACTGCCAATGACTGATCACCTTTAAACTTTCTGGCCACGCCCTAGCAACCACTTTTGGACCCTAGAAACCGTCCCATAGACTTCCATTGCAAAAGACTCATTGACTTTACATGGGATCAAACTTTGTGAGCTCATAATTCTGCATCAGACTGTCCTACAGACTAATGGCTAGGCTCATTTAACTCAGTCTAGCCAGCAGCCAATCACCGATGGCCTTTTAACTTTCTAGCCACACCCTAACAACCAGATACTGCACCCTAGCAACTGTCCCATAGACTGCAATTAAAGAGGTTCAGACTGATATTGTCATGCTGCAGTGTGATAGAGACATGGGGGTTGTGTTTAACTGTTCATACTGGCAAGAAGCTTTTATACATCATCAGTCTAAGCTGTCAATCAACTCCATAGCAACAAAACAGACTAACCTAGCAACGATATGGCACCAGCTATATCTCAGCATCAGAACATCGTAGAGAGGCGGGGGTTGGCTTGTTTGACTCATGCTCTTACACCATCTATCTATCTATCTATCTATCTATCTATCTATCTATCTATCTATCTATCTATCTATCTATCTATCTATCTATCATCTATCTATCTATCTATCTATCTATCTATCTATCTATCTATCTATCTATCTATCTATCTATCATCTATCTATCTATCTATCTATCTATCTATCTATCTATCTATCTATCTATCTATCTATCTATCTATCTATCTATCTTTATCTACCTCTACCTATCTATCTATCTATCTATCTATCTATCTATCTATCTATCTATCTATCTATCTATCTATCTATCTATCTATCTATCTACCTCTATCTATCTATCTATCTATCTATCTATCTATCTATCTATCTATCTATCTGTCTGTCTGTCTGTCTGTCTGTCTGTCTGTCTGTCTGTCTGTCTGTCTGTCTGTCTGTCTGTCTATCTATCTGTCATATCTATCTATCTATCTATCTATCTATCTATCTATCTATCTATCTATCTATCTATCTATCTGTCTGTCTGTCTGTCTGTCTGTCTGTCTGTCTGTCTGTCTGTCTGTCTGTCTGTCTGTCTATCTATCTGTCTCTATCTATCTATCTATCTATCTATCTATCTATCTATCTATCTATCTATCTATCTATCTATCTATCTATCATCTATCTATCTATCTATCTATCTATCTATCTACCTCTACCTATCTATCTATCTATCTATCTATCTATCTATCTATCTATCTATCTATCTATCTATCTATCTATCTATCTATCTATCTTTATCTACCTCTACCTATCTATCTATCTGTCTATCTGTCTGTCTGTCTGTCTGTCTGTCTGTCTGTCTGTCTGTCTGTCTGTCTGTCTGTCTGTCTATCTATCTGTCTCTATCTATCTATCTATCTATCTATCTATCTATCTATCTATCTATCTATCTATCTATCTATCTATCTATCTATCTATCTATCTATCTATCTATCTACCTCTACCTATCTATCTATCTATCTATCTATCTATCTATCTATCTACCTCTACCTATCTATCTATCTATCTATCTATCTATCTATCTATCTATCTATCTATCTATCTATCTATCTATCTATCTATCTATCTGTCTGTCTGTCTGTCTGTCTGTCTGTCTGTCTGTCTGTCTATCTATCTGTCTCTATCTATCTATCTATCTATCTATCTATCTATCTATCTATCTATCTATCTATCTATCTATCTATCTATCTATCTATCTATCTATCTATCTATCTATCTATCTATCTATCTATCTACCTCTACCTATCTATCTATCTATCTATCTATCTATCTATCTATCTTTATCTACCTCTACCTATCTATCTATCTGTCTATCTGTCTGTCTGTCTGTCTGTCTGTCTGTCTGTCTGTCTGTCTGTCTATCTATCTGTCTCTATCTATCTATCTATCTATCTATCTATCTATCTATCTATCTATCTATCTATCTATCTATCTATCTATCTATATATCTATCTATCTATCTACCTCTATCTATCTATCTATCTATCTATCTATCTATCTATCTATCATCTATCTATCTATCTATCTATCTATCTATCTATCTATCTATCTATCTATCTATCTATCTATCTATCTATCTATCCATCATGCTAACAACATGCTAATTCATGCTAGAATCATGCTAGTTACATGCTAATTCATGCTAGAATCATGCTAGTCACATGCTAATTAATGCTAAAATCATGCTAGTCACATGCTAATTCATGCTAGAATCATGCTAACAACATGCTAATTCATGCTAGATTCATGCTAATTTATGCTAAAATCATGCTAGTAACATGCTAATCCATGCTAGAATCATGCTAACAACATGCTAATTCATGCTAGATTCATGCTAGTAACATGCTAATTCATGCTAGAATCATGCTAGTATCATGCTAATTCATGCTAGCATTGTGCTAACAACATGCTAATTCATGCTAGAATCATGCTAGTAACATGCTAATTCATGCTAGAATCATGCTAACAACATGCTAATTCATGCTAGAATCATGCTAGTAACATGCTAATTCATGCTAGAATCATGCTAACAACATGCTAATTCATGCTAGAATCATGCTAGTAACATGCTAATTCATGCTAGAATCATGCTAACAACATGCTAATTCATGCTAGAATCATGCTAACAACATGCTAATTCATGCTAGAATCATGCTAACAACATGCTAATTCATGCTAGAATCATGCTAGTGCAATGCTAATTCATGCTAGAATCATGCTAACAACATGCTAATTCATGCTAGAATCATGCTAGTAACATGCTAATTCATGCTAGAATCATGCTAGTAACATGCTAATTCATGCTAGAAGCATGCTAACAACATGCTAATTTATGCTAGAATCATGCTAGTAGCATGCTAATTCATGCTAGAATCTTGCTAGTAACATGCTAAATCATGCTAGAATCATGCTAACAACATGCTAATTCATGCTAGAATCATGCTAACAACATGCTAATTCATGCTAGAATCGTGCTAACAACATGCTAATTCATGTTAAAATCATGCTAACAACATGCTAATTATTGCTAAAATCATGCTAGTAACATGCTAATTCATGCTAAAATCATGCTAACAACATGCTAATTCATGCTAAAATCATGCTAGTAACATGCTAATTCATGCTAGAATCATGCTAACAACATGCTATTTCACGTTAAAATCATGGTAATAACATGCTAATCTATCTATCTATCTATCTATCTATCTATCTATCTATCTATCTATCTATCTATCTATCTATCTATCTATCTATCTATCTATCTTTTCTTACTTTTTAAAACTGTTTAAACTAAATAAACTATTACCGTCAGGCTTTCACAAGCCAGCCTCAAAGTTTGTTCTCAAACTTTAAGAATCTAGTTATTAGGCTGGCTTGTGTAGCAAGCCAGACTACTGTTATCCTATTAAACTTATTATTATTTTTATTATTAATATTATTATTCTTCTTCTGAGACTAAAAATTAAACTCTATCTCCACCTAGACCTTTCAAGCTATGACCATCAAACTCGGGTCAGACCTCCGAACTATTCTGACTCGAGTTGCTATATCCTTTCCGACTGATCCGACTTTCGGTTTCCCGAAAAACGTCCCGGGACCGTCGGAAAAATCCCATAGACGTAACATTGGGTCAAACTTTGTGACCTCATAACTCCGCATCAGAATGTCACACAGACTTCTAACTGGGCTCATTTAACTCAGACTATCAAACTGCCAATGACTGATCACCTTTAAACTTTCTGGCCACGCCCTAGCAACCACTTTTGGACCCTAGAAACCGTCCCATAGACTTCCATTGCAAAAGACTCTCATTGACTTAACATGGGATCAAACTTTGTGACCTCATAACTCTGCATCAGACTGTCCTACAGACTAATGATTGATCTCATTTAACTCAGTCTAGCCAGCAGCCAATCACTGATGGCCTTTTAACTGTCTAGCCACACCCTAACAACCAGATACTGCACCCTAGCAACTGTCCCATAGACTGCCATTAAAGAGGTTCAGACTGATATTGTCATGCTGCACTGTGATAGAGACATGGGGGTTGTTTTTAACTGTTCATACTGGCAAGAAGCTTTGATACATCATCAGTCTAAGCTGTCAATCAACTCCATAGCAACAAAACAGATTTACCTAGCAACGATATGGCACCAGCTATATCTCAGCATCAGAACATCGTAGAGAGGCGGGGGTTGGCTTGTTTGACTCATGCTCTTACACCATCTATCTATCTATCTATCTATCTATCTATCTATCTATCTATCTATCTATCTATCTATCTATCTATCTATCTACCTCTTTCTATCTATCTATCTATCTATCTATCTATCTATCTATCTATCTATATATCATGCTAACAATATGCTAATTCATGCTAGAAACATGCTAGTTACATGCTAATTCATGCTAGAATCATGCTAGTCACATGCTAATTCATGCTAGAATCATGCTAGTCACATGCTAATTTATACTAGAATCATGCTAACAACATGCTAATTCATGCTAGAATCATGCTATTCACATGCTAATTCATGCTAGAATCATGCTAGTAACATGCTAATTCATGCTAGAATAATGCTAGTAACATGCTAATTTATGCTAGAATCATGCTAGTAACATGCTAATTCATGCTAAAATCATGCTAGTAACATGCTAATTCATGCTAGAATCATGCTAACAACATGCTAATTCATGCTAGAATCATGCTAACAACATGCTAATTCATGCTAGAATCATGCTAGTAGCATGCTAATTTATGCTAGAATCATGCTAACAACATGCTAATTTATGCTAGAATCATGCTAGTAACATGCTAATTCATGCTAAAATCATGCTAGTAACATGCTAATTCATGCTAGAATCATGCTAACAACATGCTAATTCATGCTAGTAACATGCTAATTCATGCTAGAATAAAGCTAGTAACATGCTAATTTATGCTAGAATCATGCTAGTAACATGCTAATTCATGCTAGAATCATGCTAACAACATGCTAATTCATGCTAGAATCATGCTAGTAGCAAGCTAATTCATGCTAGAATCATGCTAACAACATGCTAATTTATGCTAGAATCATGCTAGTAACATGCTAATTCATGCTAAAATCATGCTAGTAACATGCTAATTCATGCTAGAATCATGCTAACAACATGCTAATTCATGCTAGAATCATGCTAGTAACATGCTAATTCATGCTAGAATCATGCTAACAACATGCTAATTCATGCTAGAATCATGCTAGTAACATGCTAATTCATGCTAGAATAATGCTAGTAACATGCTAATTTATGCTAGAATCATGCTAGTAACATGCTAATTCATGTTAAAATCATGCTAGTAACATGCTAATTCATGCTAGAATCATGCCAACAACATGCTAATTCATGCTAGAATCATGCTAGTAGCATGCTAATTCATGCTAGAATCATGCTAACAACATGCTAATTTATGCTAGAATCATGCTAGTAACATGCTAATTCATGCTAAAATCATGCTAGTAACATGCTAATTCATGCTAGAATCATGCTAACAACATGCTAATTCATGCTAGAATCATGCTAGTAACATGCTAATTAATGCTAGAATCGTGCTAACAACATGCTAATTCATGCTAGAATCATGCTAACAACATGCTAATTCATGCTAGAATCATGCTAATTCATGCTAAAATCATGCTAGTAACATGCTAATTCATGCTAAAATCATGCTAGTAACATGCTAATTCATGCTAAAATCATGTTAAAAACATGCTAATTCATGTTAGAATCATGCTAATAACATGCTAATCTATCTATCTATCTATCTATCTATCTATCTATCTATCTATCTATCTATCTATCTATCTATCTATCTATCTATCTATCTATCTATCTTTTCATAGTTTTAAAAACTGTTTAAACTAAATAAACTATTACCGTCAGGCTTTCACAAGCCAGCCTCAAAGTTTGTTCTCAAACTTTAAGAATCTAGTTCTATATTATTATTCTTCTTCTGAGACTAAAAATTAAACTCTATCTCGTCCTAGGCCTTTCAAGCTATGACCATCAAACTTGGGTCAGACCTCCGAACTATTCTGACTCGAGTTGCTATATCTTTTCCGACTGATCCGACTTTCGGTTTTCCGAAAAACGTCCCGGGACCGTCGGAAAAATCCCATAGACGTAACATTGGATCAAACTTTGCGACCTCATAACTCCGCGTCAGAATGTCACACAGACTTCTAACTAGGCTCATTTAACTCAGACCATCAATCTGCCAATGACTGATCACCTTTAAACTTTCTGGCCACGCCCTAGCAACCACTTTTGGACCCTAGAAACCGTCCCATAGACTTCCATTGCAAAAGACTCTCATTGACTTTACATTGGATCAAACTTTGTGAGCTCATAACTCTGCATCAAACTGTCCTACAGACTAATGGCTGAGCTCATTTAACTCAGTCTAGCCAGCAGCCAATCACCGATGGCCTTTTAACTTTCTAGCCACACCCTAACAACCAGATACTGCACCCTAGCAACTGTCCCATAGACTGCCATTAAAGAGGTTCAGACTGATATTGTCATGCTGCAGTGTGATAGAGACATGGGGGTTGTTTTTAACTGTTCATACTGGCAAGAAGCTTTGATACATCATCAGTCTAAGCTGTCAATCAACTCCATAGCAACAAAACAGACTAACCTAGCAACGATATGACACCAGCTATATCTCAGCATCAGAACATCGTAGAGAGGCGGGGGTTGGCTTGTTTGACTCATGCTCATACACCATCTATCTATCTATCTATCTATCTATCTATCTATCTATCTATCTATCTATCTATCTATCTATCTATCTATCTATCTATCTACATCTTTCTATCTATCTATCTATCTATCTATCTACATCTTTCTATCTATCTATCTATCTATCTATCTATCTATCTATCTATCTATCTATCTATCTATCTATCTGTCTGTCTGTCTGTCTGTCTGTCTGTCTGTCTGTCTGTCTGTCTGTATCCATCTATCTATCTATCTATCTATCTATCTATCTATCTATCTATCTATCTATCTATCTATCTATCTATCTATCTACATCTTTCTATCTATCTATCTATCTATCTATCTATCTATCTATCTATCTATCTATCTATCTATCCATCTATCCATCTATCTATCTATCTATCTATCTATCTATCTATCTATCTATCTATCTACATCTTTCTATCTATCTATCTATCTATCTATCTATCTATCTATCTATCTATCTATCTATCTATCTATCTATCTATCTATCTATCTATCTACCTCTTTCTATCTATCTATCTATCTATCTATCTATCTATCTATCTATCTATCTATCTATCTATCTATCTATCTATCTATCTATCTATCTATCATGCTAACAATATGCTAATTCATGCTAGAAACATGCTAGTTACATGCTAATTTATACTAGAATCATGCTAGTAACATGCTAATTCATGCTAGAATCATGCTAACAACATGCTAATTCATGCTAGAATCATGCTAGTAACATGCTAATTCATGCTATAATCATGCTAACAACATGCTAATTCATGCTAGAATCATGCTAGTAACATGCTAATTCATGCTAGCATCGTGCTAACAACATGCTAATTCATGCTAGAATCATGCTAGTAACATGCTAATTCATGCTAGAATCATGCTAACAACATGCTAATTCATGCTAGAATCATGCTAGTAACATGCTAATTCATGCTATAATCATGCTAACAACATGCTAATTCATGCTAGAATCATGCTAGTAACATGCTAATTCATGCTAGAATCATGCTAACAACATGCTAATTCATGCTAGAATCATGCTAACAACATGCTAATTCATGCTAGAATCATGCTAGTGAAATGCTAATTCATGCTAGAATCATGCTAACAACATGCTAATTCATGCTAGAATCATGCTAGTAACATGCTAATTCATGTTAGAATCATGCTAACAACATGCTAATTCATGCTAGAATCATGCTAGTAACATGCTAATTCATGCTAGAAGCATGCTAACAACATGCTAATTTATGCTAGAATCGTGCTAGTTGCATTTTAATTCATGCTAGAATCTTGCTAGTAACATGCTAAATCATGCTAGAATCATGCTAACAACATGCTAATTCATGCTAGAATCATGCTAACAACATGCTAATTCATGCTAGAATTGTGCTAATTCATGCTAAAATCATGCTAGTAACATGCTAATTCATGCTAGAATCATGCTAGTAACATGCTAATTCATGCTAGAATCGTGCTAACAACATGCTAATTCATGTTAAAATCATGCTAACAACATGCTAATTATTGCTAAAATCATGCTAGTAACATGCTAATTCATGCTGAAATCATGCTAACAACATGCTAATTCATGCTAAAATCATGCTAGTAACATGCTAATTCATGCTAGAATCATGCTAACAACATGCTATTTCACGTTAAAATCATGCTAATAACATGCTAATCTATCTATCTATCTATCTATCTATCTATCTATCTATCTATCTATCTATCTATCTATCTATCTATCTATCTATCTATCTATCTTTTCATACTTTTTAAAACTGTTTAAACTAAATAAACTATTACCGTCAGGCTTTCACAAGCCAGCCTCAAAGTTTGTTCTCAAACTTTAAGAATCTAGTTATATTTATTATTCTTCTTCTGAGACTAAAAATTAAACTCTATCTCGTCCTAGGCCTTTGAAGCTATGACCATCAAACTCGGGTCAGACCTCCGAACTATTCTGACTCGAGTTGCTATATCCTTTCCGACTGATCCGACTTTCGGTTTCCCGAAAAACGTCCCGGGACCGTCGGAAAAATCCCATAGACGTAACATTGGATCAAACTTTGTGACCTAATAACTCCGCATCAGAATGTCACACAGACTTCTAACTGGGCTCATTTAACTCAGACTATCAAACTGCCAATGACTGATCACCTTTAAACTTTCTGGCCACGCCCTAGCAACCACTTTTGGACCCTAGAAACCGTCCCATAGACTTCCATTGCAAAAGACTCTCATTGACTTTACATGGGATCAAACTTTGTGAGCTCATAACTCTGCATCAGACTGTCCTACAGACTAATGATTGAGCTCATTTAACTCAGTCTAGCCAGCAGCCAATCACTGATGGCCTTTTAACTTTTTAGCCACACCCTAACAACCAGATACTGCACCCTAGCAACTGTCCCATAGACTGCCATTAAAGAGGTTCAGACTGATATTGTCATGCTGCAGTGTGATAGAGACATGGGGGTTGTTTTTAACTGTTCATACTGGCAAGAAGCTTTGATATATCATCAGTCTAAGCTGTCAATCAACTCCATAGCAACAAAACAGAGTAACCTAGCAACGATATGGCACCAGCTATATCTCAGCATCAGAACATCGTAGAGAGGCGAGGGTTGGCTTGTTTGACTTATGCTCGAACACCATCCATCTATCTATCTATCTATCTATCTATCTATCTATCTATCTATCTATCTATCTATCTATCTATCTATCTATCTATCTATCTATCTATCTATCTATCTATCTATCTATCTATGTATCTATCTGTCTGTCTGTCTGTCTGTCTGTCTCTATCTATCTATCTATCTATCTATCTATCTATCTATCTATCTATCTATCTATCTATCTATCTATCTATCTATCTATCTATCTATCTATCTATCTATCTATCTATCTATCTATCTATCTACCCCTATCTATCTATCTATCTATCTATCTATTATAATTCATGCTAGAATCATGCTAGTTACATGCTAATTCAAGCTAGAATCATGCTAGTCACATGCTAATTTATGCTAGAATCATGCTAGTCACATGCTAATTCATACTAGAATCATGCTAACAACATGCTAATTCATGCTAGAATCATGCTAGTAACATGCTAATTCATGTTAGAATCATGCTAACAACATGCGAATTCATGCTAGAATCATGCTAGTCACATGCTAATTCATGCTAGAATCATGCTAGTCACATGCTAATTCATGCTAGAATCATGCTAACAACATGCTAATTCATGCTAGAATCATGCTAGTTACATGCTAATTCATGCTAGAATCATGCTAGTCACATGCTAATTCATGCTAGAATCATGCTAGTCACATGCTAATTCATGCTAGTATCATGCTAACAACATGCTAATTCATGCTAGAATCATGCTAATTTATGCTAAAATCATGCTAGTAACATGCTAATCCATGCTAGAATCATGCTAACAACATGCTAATTCATGCTAGATTCATGCTAGTAACATGCTAATTCATGCTAGAATCATGCTAGTATCATGCTAATTCATGCTAGCATCGTGCTAACAACATGCTAATTCATGCTAGAATCATGCTAGTAACATGCTAATTCATGCTAGAATCATGCTAACAACATGCTAATTCATGCTAGAATTATGCTAATAACATGCTAATTCATGCTAGAATCATGCTAACAACATGCTAATTCATGCTAGAATCATGCTAGTAACATGCTAATTCATGCTAGAATCATGCTAACAACATGCTAATTCATGCTAGAATCATGCTAGTGAAATGCTAATTCATGCTAGAATCATGCTAACAACATGCTAATTCATGCTAGAATCATGCTAGTAACATGCTAATTCATGTTAGAATCATGCTAACAACATGCTAATTCATGCTAGAATCATGCTAATAACGTGCTAATTCATGCTAGAATCATGCTAGTAACATGGTAATTCATGTTAGAATCATGCTAACAACATGCTAATTCATGCTAGAATCATGCTAGTAACATGCTAATTCATGCTAGAAGCATGCTAACAACATGCTAATTTATGCTAGAATCATGCTAGTAGCATGCTAATTCATGCTAGAATCTTGCTAGTAACATGCTAAATCATGCTAGAATCATGCTAACAACATGCTAATTCATGCTAGAATCATGCTAACAACATGCTAATTCATACTAGAATTGTGCTAATTCATGCTAAAATCATGCTAGTAACATGCTAATTCATGCTAGAATCTTGCTAGTAACATGCTAATTCATGCTAGAATCGTGCTAACAACATGCTAATTCATGTTAAAATCATGCTAACAACATGCTAATTAATGCTAAAATCATGCTAGTAACATGCTAATTCATGCTAGAATCATGCTTACAACATGCTATTTCACGTTAAAATCATGGTAATAACATGCTAATCTATCTATCTATCTATATATCTATCTATCTATCTATCTATCTATCTATCTATCTATCTATCTATCTATCTATCTATCTATCTTTTCATACTTTTTAAAACTGTTTAAACTAAATAAACTATTACCGTCAGGCTTTCACAAGCCAGCCTCAAAGTTTGTTCTCAAACTTTAAGAATCTAGTTATTATGTTGGCTTGAGAAAGCCAACATACTGTAATGCTACTTAAACTTATTCTTATTATTATTATTATTATTCTTATTATTATTCCGGCTTCTGACCAAAAAAAAGCAATCGCTTCTCCTCCCAGGGCTTAGATGCTACAAGCCCCAAATTTGGTCAAAAGCTGTCTATTGCCCATGAGATGGTTGCTGTATGTCCTCATGCCGATAAGATTTGTAGTTTTTGAATTAAAATTTTTTTGAATTAAAAAATTGTAAATATTACAATCGAGTATTTGGGGCATATAAAAAAGTATACAATCCTCAAATTTAGCCAAAAGATGTGCTTTAAATTGAAGATAATTATCATATTTATTTGGTGTAATTATAAATAACAGTTTTCCTATAAATATTTTTTTTATATTAAATTTGTTAATTTCAAACCTAAAGCTTGTCAGAGTGTCCACGAGATGGCGCCAGAAGACTATTTTTGAGCCCTTTGGAATTGAGTTTACTGCACCTTTGTACCTTTTACAATTTCTTTCCATTCGGTGCGGTCGGACCTGAATGTCTTTATACCGTTGTAATCACGTGTAAATTCTAACAAAGACAATGTTTGCACTTTTTAAATCACATTATATTTATTGTGCAAAAATAAAACATCCAAACAGCATCATAACCAATAAAAACACACAGCAAAGAAAATGTATTTTAAAATAGTGAATATATATATATATATACATACAATGTATGGAGATTTTTTATATCCCCTTAATATGCTCTGCTGTTGCTGCATCAATTTCTCTCTGTAACATCTGGATTGCAATTTACACTGCAATGTTCACAATTTATTATTATGGGGGGAAAATCCAAACAGTATTATAATGTTTTAAAGCAAAAATGTTAAGAACAATTATTTACAAACAGGTAAAATAAAGTGTGTGTATATACATATATATACATACAATTGAAGTCAGAATTATTAGCTCCCCT
Organism: Danio rerio; assembly: GCF_052040795.2. NCBI lineage: Eukaryota > Metazoa > Chordata > Actinopteri > Cypriniformes > Danionidae > Danio > Danio rerio. Next base: position 80,202,806 of record NC_141027.1, read on the forward strand.
GTTTATTTTTTCCCCAATTTCTGTTTAATGGAGGGAAGATTGTTTCAGCACATTTCTAAGCATAATAGTTTTAATAACTCATTTTTAATAACTTCTTTATTTTATCTTTGCCATGATGACATTAAATAATATTTGACTTGATATTTTTCAAGACACTTCTATACAGCTTAAAGTGACATTTAAAGGCTTAACTAGGTTAATAAGGTGAACTAGGCAGGTTAGGGTAAGAGGCAAGTTATTGTATAACGATGGTTTGTTCTGTAGACTATCAAAAAAAATTGCTTAAAGGGGCAAATAATTGTGTCCCAAAAATAGTTTTTAAATAATTAATAACTGCTTTTATTCTAGCCGAAATAAAACAAATAAGACTTTCTCCAGAAGAAAAATATTATCAGACATACAGTGAAAATTTCCTTGCTCTGTTAAACATAATTTGGGAAATATTTAAAAAAGGAAAAAAAAATCAAAAGGGGGTTAATAATTCTGACTTCAACTGTATATATGTATGTATATATATACATACATATATACATATATACATATATAACACATACACACATTTATGGTTAGGGTTATAAGGATTATTTCTTAATCCCCCTTTTATGTTAGCAAAAACATAAGTTTACTTCAGATATTTCTTTCAAAACAATATTCTGTGCCGCAAAGAGCCTTCTCCTCACTTGTGATAATGACAATGAAAGCCAAGCTTTTGGCCTATGCTGTACCAAAAAAATAAATAAAATCACCCAGGTGATGACAACTAAATATTATGATTATAACATTGTGTTAGTGGCCAGTGGGGTGGAACAACGTCATTGGTCAGAATTAACCACATGATGAAGACGGCCTATAATATTGTATTTAATGCGATTTTCTTCCTGTAAACTGTATATAACTATATAACTATAACTATATATATAATGCTGCAAATTACTGTAAATTGACTGTACTCTATATTAACTGCAAAAATTATAAGACTGATTAAATAAAAGACAAATTAACTAAATGCATGTGCTATTGTTTCATTAGTATTTTAATTTAATATTTTTACATTTACATTTACATTTACATTTAGTCATTTAGCAGACGCTTTTATCCAAAGCGACTTACAAATGAGGACAAGGAAGCAATTTACACCACTAAGAGCAACAATGAATAAGTACTAAAGGCAAGTTTCAGGTCTGTAAAGTCTAAGAAGGGAAGTGTTAGTAATTTTTTTTTTTTTTTTTTTTTTTTTTTTTTTTTTTTTTGTACAGTTAGTGTGATATTCAAAGAGGCAATTGCAGATTAGGAAGTGAAGTGGAGACTAAATAGTTGAGTTTTTAGTCGTTTCTTGAAAATAGCGAGTGACTCTGCTGTTCTGATGCAGTTAGGGAGTTCATTCCACCAACTGGGCAGATTGAGCGTGAGCGTTCGCGAAAGTGATTTTTTTCCTCTTTGGGATGGAACCACGAGGCGACGTTCATTCACAGAACGCAAGTTTCTGGAGGGCACATAGATCTGCAGAAGTGAGTGCAGATAAGAAGGTGCTAGGCCAGAAGTCACTTTGTAGGCAAACATCAGAGTTTTGAATTTGATGCGAGCAGCAACTGGCAGCCAGTGCAAACGGACTAGCAGCGGAGTGACATGTGCTCGCTTAGGTTCATTGAAGACAACTCGTGCTGCTGCATTCTGGAGCAGTTGAAGAGGCTTGATAGAGTTAGCTGGAAGCCCAGCTAGTAGAGAGTTGCAGTAATCCAGTTTGGAGAGAACAAGAGCTTGAACAAGGAGTTGAGCTGCATGTTCAGATAAGAAGGGTCGGATCTTTCTGATGTTATAGAGTGCAAATCTGCACGATCGAGCAGTTCTAGAAATGTGGTCAGAGAAGTTTAGTTGGTCATCAATCGTTACTCCAAGGCTTTTCACCATTTTGGATGCAGTAATGGTTGCCCCATCCATCTGGATTGAAAAGTTATGGTGTAGAGTCGGGTTGGCAGAAACTACAAGCATTTCCGTTTTTGCGAGGTTCAGCTGAAGATGATGATCTTTCATCCAGTGTGAAATATCCAACAGGCAGGCTGAGATACGAGCTGGAACCAAGGGATCATCAGGATGAAAAGAGAGGTATAGCTGGGTATCATCAGCATAGCAGTGGTAGGAGAATCCATGTCTCTGGATGACTGGTCCTAGAGATGATGTGTAGATGGAGAAGAGAAGTGGCCCAAGAACAGAGCCTTGAGGTACCCCAGTGTTTAGATGCTGTAGGTTGGACACCTCTCCCCTCCAAGACACCCTGAATGACCTGTCAGAGAGGTAAGATCTGAACCATTGTATAACAGTGCCCGCAACGCCCAGTGACTCAAGCGTAGATAGCAGGATCTGGTGGTTGACAGTGTCAAAAGCAGCTGACAAGTCCAGCAAAATGAGGACTGATGATTTAGAGTCTGCTTTAGCCAGTCTGAGATCCTCCACGACCGAGAGCAGGGCAGTCTCAGTTGAGTGGCCTTTCTTAAAGCCGGATTGCTTGTTGTCCATGAGATTGTTTTGAGTAAGAAAGTCCAGGACTTGATTGAACACTACTTTCTCCAGAATCTTGGCCATGAATGGTAGCAGGGATACTGGTCTGTAGTTTTCAAGTAGCGTATGGTCCAGGTTGGGTTTCTTTAGCAGTGGGGTTACCCTAGCCTGCTTAAATGTAGTGGGGAATAAACCAGAGTCAAGAGATGTGTTAATTATGTGAGTCAGTGTTGGTATGACTGCAGGAGAGATGGCTTGCAAGAGATGAGAGGGAATGGGATCGAGTGGACAGGTGGTTGCATGGCTAGATAGCACAAGTTTGGACACCTCAGACTCAGAGAGCTGAGAAAAAGAGGTGAGTGTGTGTGGTGTTGGTGTTGTATCTTGCGTGTTTGTTGTAGGTGCAGCAAATTGAGCACTGATTTTTGCAGTTTTGGTGCAGAAGAATGTAGCAAAGTCATCAGTAGTAAGTGTGGAGGATGCGGGTGGAGGAGGAGGATAGAGGAGGGAGGAAAATGTTTTAAAAAGTAGGCGAGGATTAGTGGCATTGTTGATTTTCAGACGGTAATACGTCTGCTTTGCAGAAGTAACCTCAGCTGAGAAAGAGGACAGAAGAGTTTGGTATGTTAAGAGATGTGCAGGATTTTTAGTTTTCCGCCAAATTCTCTCCGCAGCCCGAAGTTTTGAGCGATGCTCACGGAGAGCATCCGAGAGCCAGGGTGCAGGAGGACTGGCACGGGCTGGCCTGGATGCAAGAGGACATAATCGGTCTAGACATGATGCTAGTGTGGAGCAGAGTGTATTAGTGGCACTGTTCGAATCAAGTGCGGTGAGTTTGCGAGATGGAGGAAGAGAGTCTGAAACAATGGTGGATAGTCTATTGGGTGAGAGAGATCGTAGGTTTCTGCGAAAGGTAACCAGTGTAGGAGTGTGTGGCGGCTCAGGAGTAATGTGGATGTTGAGAGACAGAAGGAAATGATCAGATATTTGTAGTGGAGTTACTATTGTTTGATCAGTGAAGCAGTGTCGTGTGTAAATAAGGTCTAGCTGATTACCTGATTTGTGGGTAGCAGAAGTAGGTGCTCTTTTTAGGTCAAAAGAGGCAAGCAAAGTCTGAAAGTCTGCAGCTTGCGGTTTGTCAACGTAAATGTTGAAGTCACCTAGCACCAATAAGGGAGTGGCAAAATTAGAAAAAGATGAGAGAAGAACATCCAGTTCATCTAGGAAGTGACCTAATTTACCTGGTGGGCGGTAGATGACAACCACATTTATGTAGAAGGGGTGGATAATGGTGACTGCATGGAATTCAAAGGAGCTGATTGTTGGCAGGGACGGTATCAGAGTAAATTTCCATTCTTTGGAAATTAGTAGTCCAGTCCCACCCCCTCTCCCTGTCTGACGAGGAGTGTGGGAAAAAGAGAAATTAGCAGAAAGAGTAGCATGTGTAGCAGTGTCCTCCGGCCTCAACCAGGTCTCAGTTAGAGCCATGAGATTATAGTCAGAATATGTAGCTATGGAGGTAATAAAATCAGCCTTGTTAACAGCTGATTGACAATTCCAGAGGCCCACGGAGAGAGAGAGTTGTGAAATAGTAGATACATGTATTGAACGAAGGTTGTGAGGATTACGCCTGCAGCGCACCTCCCGTGTTTTGCGAGTGTTAGTAACAACAGGAATTAGAAAACACATAATAAAAGTGCACTGACAACAAAAAATAAGTGTAAAGTAAAACAATACAGTAAAGTACTCAAGTGCTTTGTCGGTGTCTTTGCTCGGTGGAGTCGCGCAGGTAGAGTCGATGGTCTTTACCCTCGTCGGTCTTCACACGAGGCGGTCTTCACACGAGGCTGCCGCGACCGCTGCCGCGGTGAACTAGTTGTTTATATAACCCCAAAGCACTAGCTGATTGAATTCAGCTGGACACGCCTCGAGAGTCAAAACAAGGGCCGAAACTGAGGCGGACGACGCGAAACCGCGTCTGCGTTCGCTACACAAGCTCTTATAGTAACCAAGGAAACAGTGGCTAAACAACTTCTAGTATTATACACAACTGAAAGCAAGTTTAAATGTCCTACAACTTTACACAAACAGCTGGAAACAAGTCCTCAAACCATACACAACAACTGAAACAAATCTTAAATGTACTTACAGGCTGCTGGTCTAGATGCTGATAAAGTGCTTCTCCTGCCGACTAATGCTAGCGTGCTCGCTATATAGTGGTTACCTGGCGTTTGGACACGCCTCCCGAGTCAAAACAAGGGCCGAAACTGAGGCGGACGACGCGAAACCGCGTTTGCGTTCGCTACACAAGCTCTTATAGTAACCAAGGAAACAGTGGCTAAACAACTTCTAGTATTATACACAACTGAAAGCAAGTTTAAATGTCCTACAACTTTACACAAACAGCTGGAAACAAGTCCTCAAACCATACACAACAACTGAAACAAATCTTAAATGTACTTACAGGCTGCTGGTCTAGATGCTGATAAAGTGCTTCTCCTGCCGACTAATGCTAGCGTGCTCGCTATATAGTGGTTACCTGGCGTTTGGACACGCCTCCCGAGTCAAAACAAGGGCCGAAACTGAGGCGGACGACGCGAAACCGCGTTTGCGTTCGCTACACAAGCTCTTATAGTAACCAAGGAAACAGTGGCTAAACAACTTCTAGTATTATACACAACTGAAAGCAAGTTTAAATGTCCTACAACTTTACACAAACAGCTGGAAACAAGTCCTCAAACCATACACAACAACTGAAACAAATCTTAAATGTACTTACAGGCTGCTGGTCTAGATGCTGATAAAGTGCTTCTCCTGCCGACTAATGCTAGCGTGCTCGCTATATAGTGGTTACCTGGCGTTTGGACACGCCTCCCGAGTCAAAACAAGGGCCGAAACTGAGGCGGACGACGCGAAACCGCGTTTGCGTTCGCTACACAAGCTCTTATAGTAACCAAGGAAACAGTGGCTAAACAACTTCTAGTATTATACACAACTGAAAGCAAGTTTAAATGTCCTACAACTTTACACAAACAGCTGGAAACAAGTCCTCAAACCATACACAACAACTGAAACAAATCTTAAATGTACTTACAGGCTGCTGGTCTAGATGCTGATAAAGTGCTTCTCCTGCCGACTAATGCTAGCGTGCTCGCTATATAGTGGTTACCTGGCGTTTGGACACGCCTCCCGAGTCAAAACAAGGGCCGAAACTGAGGCGGACGACGCGAAACCGCGTTTGCGTTCGCTACACAAGCTCTTATAGTAACCAAGGAAACAGTGGCTAAACAACTTCTAGTATTATACACAACTGAAAGCAAGTTTAAATGTCCTACAACTTTACACAAACAGCTGGAAACAAGTCCTCAAACCATACACAACAACTGAAACAAATCTTAAATGTACTTACAGGCTGCTGGTCTAGATGCTGATAAAGTGCTTCTCCTGCCGACTAATGCTAGCGTGCTCGCTATATAGTGGTTACCTGGCGTTTGGACACGCCTCCCGAGTCAAAACAAGGGCCGAAACTGAGGCGGACGACGCGAAACCGCGTTTGCGTTCGCTACACAAGCTCTTATAGTAACCAAGGAAACAGTGGCTAAACAACTTCTAGTATTATACACAACTGAAAGCAAGTTTAAATGTCCTACAACTTTACACAAACAGCTGGAAACAAGTCCTCAAACCATACACAACAACTGAAACAAATCTTAAATGTACTTACAGGCTGCTGGTCTAGATGCTGATAAAGTGCTTCTCCTGCCGACTAATGCTAGCGTGCTCGCTATATAGTGGTTACCTGGCGTTTGGACACGCCTCCCGAGTCAAAACAAGGGCCGAAACTGAGGCGGACGACGCGAAACCGCGTTTGCGTTCGCTACACAAGCTCTTATAGTAACCAAGGAAACAGTGGCTAAACAACTTCTAGTATTATACACAACTGAAAGCAAGTTTATATGTCCTACAACTTTACACAAACAGCTGGAAACAAGTCCTCAAACCATACACAACAACTGAAACAAATCTTAAATGTACTTACAGGCTGCTGGTCTAGATGCTGATAAAGTGCTTCTCTTTATAAAGTGCTTCTCTTTAAGTGCTTTTCTTTATATGATATTTATTATAATGTAATTTTGTTCAGATTATAATATATACTATAAATACTAACTATACTATAGTGATCTGCATTAAACAACCTGAACAAATCAGTTCTCTCTCTCTCTCTCTCTCTCTCTCTCGATTTGATCAAAAATGTAAATGAGGCCTTCCGATTAACAGTCCAGTGGACCCTAGCAACAGCCTAGAAACCACTCAGAACACCCTAGCAACTACCTAGGAATGCCTTAGCTACACCTTAGCAACCGCCTAGCAACCACTTATCAACCGCTGTGCTTCCTGCCAACTGCCTTTGAGTCCCCGGCGCAGTCACGTTGGCTTTCTCAAGCCAACATCAAAGTTCGTCTACGAACTTTAGGTTCTAGTTAGGCTGGCTTGTGTAGCAAGCCAGACTACTGTTATCCTATTAAACTTATTATTATTTTTCTATATTATTCTTCTTCTGAGACTAAAAATTAAACTCTATCTCCTCTTAGGCCTTTCAAGCTATGACCATCAAACTCGGGTCAGACCTCCGAACTATTCTGACTCGAGTTGCTATATCCTTTCCGACTGATCCGACTTTCCGTTTCCCGAAAAACGTCCCGGGACCGTCGGAAAAATCCCATAGACGTAACATTGGATCAAACTTTGTGACCTCATAACTCCGCATCAGAATGTCACACAGACTTCTAACTGGGCTCATTTAACTCAGACTATCAAACTGCCAATGACTGATCACCTTTAAACTTTCTGGCCACGCCCTAGCAACCACTTTTGGACCCTAGAAACCGTCCCATAGACTTCCATTGCAAAAGACTCTCATTGACTTTACATGGGATCAAACTTTGTGAGCTCATAACTCTGCATCAGACTGTCCTACAGACTAATGGCTAGGCTCATTTAACTCAGTCTAGCCAGCAGCCAATCACCGATGGCCTTTTAACTTTCTAGCCACACCCTAACAACCAGATACTGCACCCTAGCAACTGTCCCATAGACTGCAATTAAAGAGGTTCAGACTGATATTGTCATGCTGCAGTGTGATAGAGACATGGGGGTTGTGTTTAACTGTTCATACTGGCAAGAAGCTTTGATACATCATCAGTCTAAGCTGTCAATCAACTCCATAGCAACAAAACAGACTAACCTAGCAACGATATGGCACCAGCTATATCTCAGCATCAGAACATCGTAGAGAGGCGGGGGTTGGCTTGTTTGACTCATGCTCTTACACCATCTATCTATCTATCTATCTATCTATCTATCTATCTATCTATCTATCTATCTATCTATCTATCTATCTATCTATCTATCTATCTATCTATCTATCTATCTATCTATCTATCTATCTATTTATCTATCTATCTACCTTTATCTATCTACCTCTACCTATCTACCTTTATCTATCTACCTCTACCTATCTATCTATCTATCTATCTATCTATCTGTCTGTCTGTCTGTCTGTCTGTCTGTCTGTCTGTCTCTATCTATCTATCTATCTATCTATCTATCTATCTATCTATCTATCTATCTATCTATCTATCTATCTATCTATCTACCTATCTATCTATCTATCTATCTATCTATCTATCTATCTATCTATCTATCTATCTATCTATCTATCTATCTATTCATCATGCTAATTCATGCTAGAATCATGCTAGTTACATGCTAATTCATGCTAGAATCATGCTAGTCACATGCTAATTCATGCTAGAATCATGCTAGTCACTTGCTAATTCATGCTGGAATCATGCTAACAACATGCTAATTCATGCTAGAATCATGCTAATTTATGCTAAAATCATGCTAGTAACATGCTAATCCATGCTAGAATCATGCTAACAACATGCTAATTCATGCTAGATTCATGCTAGTAACATGCTAATTCATGCTAGAATCATGCTAGTATCATGCTAATTCATGCTAGCATCGTGCTAACAACATCCTAATTCATGCTAGAATCATGCTAATTCATGCTAGAATCATGCTAACAACATGCTAATTCATGCTAGAATCATGCTAGTAACATGCTAATTCATGCTATAATCATGCTAACAACATGCTAATTCATGCTAGAATTATGCTAGTAACATGCTAATTCATGCTAGAATCATGCTAACAACATGCTAATTCATGCTAGAATCATGCTAACAACATGCTAATTCATGCTAGAATCATGCTAGTGAAATGCTAATTCATGCTAGAATCATGCTAACAACATGCTAATTCATGCTAGAATCATGCTAGTAACATGCTAATTCATGTTAGAATCATGCTAACAACATGCTAATTCATGCTAGAATCATGCTAGTAACATGCTAATTCATGCTAGAAGCATGCTAACAACATGCTAATTTATGCTAGAATCATGCTAGTAGCATGCTAATTCATGCTGGAATCTTGCTAGTAACATGCTAAATCATGCTAGAATCATGCTAACAACATGCTAATTCATGCTAGAATCATGCTAACAACATGCTAATTCATGCTAGAATTGTGCTAATTCATGCTAAAATCATGCTAGTAACATGCTAATTCATGCTAGAATCATGCTAGTAACATGCTAATTCATGCTAGAATCGTGCTAACAACATCCTAATTCATGTTAAAATCATGCTAACAACATGCTAATTATTGCTAAACTCATGCTAGTAACATGCTAATTCATGCTAAAATCATGTTAACAACATGCTATTTCACGTTAAAATCATGGTAATAACATGCTAATCTATCTATCTATCTATCTATCTATCTATCTATCTATCTATCTATCTATCTATCTATCTATCTTTTCATACTTTTTAAAACTGTTTAAACTAAATAAACTATTACCGTCAGGCTTTCACAAGCCAGCCTCAAAGTTTGTTCTCAAACTTTAAGAATCTAGTTCTATATTATTCTTCTTCTGAGACTAAAAATTAAACTCTATCTCGTCCTAGGCCTTTCAAGCTATGACCATCAAACTCGGGTCAGACCTCCGAACTATTCTGACTCGAGTTGCTATATCCTTTCCGACTGATCCGACTTTCGGTTTTCCGAAAAACGTCCTGGGACCGTCGGAAAAATCCCATAGACGTAACATTGGATCAAACTTTGTG